>NC_141873.1:88608431-88759946 GCF_056163025.1 Triticum urartu
CGCGCCCTCCCCCTCGTGGCTCAACCGACTTACTTCTTCCTCCTATATATACTCATATACACTGAAAACATCGAGGAGCACCACGAAACCCTATTTCCACAGCCGCAACCTTCTGTACCCAAGAGATCCCATCTTGGGGCCTTTTTCGGAGCTCCGCCGGAGGGGGCAACAATCACGGAGGGCCTCTACATCAACTACATGGCCCCTCCGATGATGTGTGAATAGTTTACTTCAGACCTTCGAGTCCATAGTTATTAGCTAGATGGCTTCTTCTCTCTCTTTGAATCTCAATACAAAGTTCTCCTCGATCTTCTTGGAGATCTATTCGATGTAACTCTTATTGCGGTGTGTTTGTCGAGATCCGATGAATTGTGGGTTTATGATCAAGTCTATCTATGAACAATATTTGATTCTTCTCTGAAATCTTTTATGCATGATTGGTTATCTTCGCAAGTCTCTTCGAATTATCAGTTTGGTTTGGCCTACTAGATTGATCTTTCTTGCAATGGGAGAAGTGCTTAGCTTTGGGTTCAATCTTGCGGTGTCCTTTCCCAGTGACAATAGGGGCAGCAAGGTACGTATTGTATTGTTGCCATCGAGTATAACAAGATGGGGTTTTCATCATATTGCATGAGTTTATCCCTCTACATCATGTCATCTTGCTTAAGGCGTTACTCTGTTCTTATGAACTTAATACTCTAGATGCATGCTGGATAGTGGTCGATGTGTGGAATAATAGTAGTAGATGCAGGCAGGAGTCGGTCTACTTGTCATGGACGTGATGCCTATATACATGATCATGCCTAGATATTCTCATAATTATTCACTTTTCTATCAATTGCTCGACAGTAATTTGTTCACCCACCGTAATACTTATGCTATCTTGAGAGAAGCCTCTAGTGAAAATAAGTTTCCAATCTATTTTATTTTTCAATCTTTACTTTTAATCTATATCATAAAAATACCAAAAAGATTTACCTTATCATTATTATCTCTACCAGATATCACTCCCCTTTATCGCGTTGGTTGCGAGGTTCTTATTTGTTTGTGTAGGTATGAGGGACTTGCGTGTGGCCTCCTACTGGATTGATACCTTGGTTCTCAAAAACTGAGGGAAATACTTAGGCTACTTTGATGCATCACCCTTTCCTCTTCAAGGGAAAACCAACGCAGTGCTCAAGAGGTAGCAAGAAGGATGTCTGGCGCCGTTGCCGGGGAGTCTACGCACAAGTCAAGACATACCAAGTACCCATCACAAACTCTTATCCCTCGCATTACATTATTCGCCATTTGCCTCTCGTTTTCCTCTCCCCCACTTCACCCTTGCCATTTTATTCGCCCTCTTTTTCCATTCACCTTCTCTTCTCCAGTTCGCCTCTTTTTGCTTGTTTCTTATTCGTTCGTGTGTTGGATTGCTTGCTTGTCACTATAGCTCAAGATAATACTAAATTGTGTGATTTTTCCAATACCAGCAATAGTGATTTTATTAGCACTCCGATTGCTCCTCTTACCGATGCTGAATCTTGTGAAATTAATGCTGCTTTGCTGAATCTTGTCATGAAAGATCCGTTTTCCGGCCTTCCTAGTGAAGATGCTGCTACCCATCTAAACAACTTTGTTGATCTATGTGATATGCAAAAGAAGAAAGATGTGGATAATGATATTGTTAAATTGAATCTATTCCCGTTTTCGCTTAGAGATCTTGCTAAAACTTGGTTTTCGTCCTTGCCTAAAAATAGTATTGATTCATGGAATAAGTGCAAAGATGCTTTTATCTCTAAGTATTTTCCTCCCGCTAAGATCATCACTCTTAGAAACGATATTATGAATTTTAAGCAACTTTATCATGAACATGTTGCACAAGCTTGGGAGAGGATGAAATTAATGATACGTAATTGCTCTACACATGGTTTGAATCTTTGGATGATTATACAAAAATTTTATGCCGGATTGAACTTTGCTTCTAGAAATCTTTTAGATTCGGCCGCGGGAGGCACTTTTATGTAAATCACTTTAGGAGAACCTACCAAACTCCTAGATACTATTATGGTTAATTATTCTCAATGGCATACTGAAAGTTTACTAATAAAAAGGTGCATGCTATAGAAGAAATCAATGTTTGAAGTGGAAAGATGGATGAGCTTATGGAATTGTTTGCTAATAAGAGTGTTTCTTCTGATCCTAATGATATTCCTTTTTCTACTTTTATTGAGAATAATAATGAATCTTTGGATGTGAATTTTGTTGGTAGGAACAATTTTGGTAATAACCCGTATAGAGGTAATTTTAATCCTAGGACGTTTCCTAGTAATTCCTCTAATAATTATGGTAATTCCTACAACATTTCTTATGGAAATTATAATAAGATGCCCTCTGATTTTGAATCTAATATTAAAGAATGTATTAGTTCGCAAAAGAGTTTCAATGCTTTGATTGAAGAAAATTTGTCTAAGATTGATGAGTTGGCTAGGAACGTGGATAGATTTTCTCTTGATGTTGATTCTTTGAAACTTAGATCTATTCCACCTAAGCATGATATCAATGAGTCCCTCAAAGATATGAGAATTTCCATTGATGAGTGCAAAGAAAGAACCGCTAGGATGCGTGCTAAAAAAGATTGCTTTGTGAAAGCGTGTTCTTCTAGTTTCCATGATAATAATGATGAAGATCTAAAAGTTATTGATGTATCCCCTATTAAATCTTTGTTTTGCAATATGAATCTTGATAATAATGGGACTGGAGATGAGTCAACTTTAGTTAGAAGGCGTCCCAATGATTCGTAGTTTTTAGATCTTGATGCAAAATTGATAAAAGTGGGATTGGAGAGGTCAAAACTTTACATAGCAATGGACCCACTATCTTGGATTTCAAGGAATTTAATTATGATAATTGCTCTTTGATAGATTGTATTTCCTTGTTGCAATCCGTGTTAAATTCTCCGCATGCTTATAGCCAAAATAAAGCTTTTACTAAACATATCGTTGATGCTTTAATGCAATCTTATGAAGAAAAGCTTGAATTGGAAGTTTCTATCCCAAGAAAACTTTATGATGAGTGGGAACCTACTATTAAAATTAAAATTAAAGATCATGAATGCTTTGCTTTATGTGATTTGGGTGCTAGTGTTTCCACTATTCCTAAAACTTTGTGTGATTTGCTAGGTTTCCGTGAATTTGATGATTGTTCTTTAAACTTGCATCTTGCAGATTCCACCATTAAGAAACCCATGGGAAGAATTAATGATGTTCTTATTGTTGCAAATAGGAATTATGTGCCCATAGATTTCATTATTCTTGATATTGATTGCAATCCTTCATGTCCTATTATTCTTGGTAGACCTTTCCTTAGAACGATTGGTGCAATTATTGATATGAAAGAAGGGAATATTAGATTCCAATTTCCATTAAGAAGGGCATGGAACACTTCCCTAGAAAAAAATTAAATTACCTTATGAATCTATTATGAGGGCCACTTATGGATTGCATACCAAAGATGACAATACCTAGATCTATCCTTGCTTTTATGCCCAGCTAGGGACGTTAAATGATAGCGCTTGTTGGGTGGCAACCCAATTTTATTTTTATTTATTGCTTTTTGGTTATTTTTAGTAATAAATAGTTCATATAACCTCTTTTTATATGTGGTTTTATGCTTTTAATTAGTGTTTGTGCCAAGTAGAACCTTTGGGAAGACTTGGGGAAAGTCTTTGTGATCTTGCTGTAAAAGACAAAAACTTTAGCGCTCACGAGATTTGCTGCCATTTATTTACTGGAGAGTGATATTTTGTTAATTATTTTTTCGGATTATTAATAGATAAATTCCTCACATCCAGCAATTTATTTTAGAATTTTTGGGGTTCCAGAAGTATTCGAAACCTACAGATTACTACAGACTGTTCTGTTTTTGACAGATTCGGTTTTTCGTGTGTTGTTTGCTTATTTTGATGAATCTATGGCTAGTAATAAAGTTTATGAACCATATAAAAGTTGGAATACAGTAGGTTTAACAACAATATAAATAAATAATGAGTTCATTATAGTACCTTGAAGTGGTTGTTTGTTTTCTTTTACTAACGGAGCTGACGAGATTTTCTTTTAAGTTTTGTGTTGTGAAGTTTTCAAGTTTTGGGTAAAGATTTGATGGATTATGGAACAAAGAGAGGCAAGAGCCTAAGCTTGGGGATGCCCAAGGCACCCCAAGTTAAAATCCAAGGACAACCAAAAGCCTAAGCTTGGGGATGCCCCGGAAGGCATCCCCTCTTTCGTCTTCGTCCATAGGTAACTTTACTTGGAGCTATATTTTTATTCTCCACATGATATGTGTTTTACTTGGAGTGTCTTGTATGATTTGAGTCTTTGATTTTTAGTTTACCAAAACCATCCTTTCTGTACACACCTTTTGTGAGAGACACACATGAATCGGAATTTATTAGAATACTTTATGTGCTTCACTTATACCTTTTGAGCTAGATAATTTTGCTCTAGTGCTTCGCTTATATCTTTTAGAGCATGGTGGTGGTTTTATTTTATAGAAATTATTGATATCTCATGCTTCACTTATATTATTTTGAGAGTCCCTTAGAACAGCATGGTAATTTGCTTTGGTTGTGAATTTAGTCCTAATATGATAGGCATCCAAGATCGGTATAATAAAAACTTTCATAAATGGTGCATTGAGTACTAGGAGAAGTTTGATACTTGATAATTTTTTGTGATATAAAGGTGGTAATATTAGAGTGTGCTAGTTGATTAGTTTTGAATTTGAGAAATACTTGCGTTGAAGTTTGCAAGTCCTGTAGCATGCACGTAGGGTGACCGTTGTGTAACAAATTTGAAACATGAGGTGTTATTTGATTGTCTTCCTTATTAGTGGCGGTCGGGGACGAGCGATGGTCTTTTCCTACCAATCTATCCCCCTAGGAGCATGTGCATAATGCTTGGTTTTTGATGACTTGTAGATTTTTAGAATAAGTATGTGAGTTCTTTATTACTAATGTTGAGTCCATGGATTATACACACTCTCACCCTTCCATCATTGCTAGCCTCTTCGGTACCGTGCATTGCCCTTTCTCACCCTGAGAGTTGGTGCAAACTTCGCCAGTGCATCCAAACCCCCGTGATATGATACACTCTGTCACACATAAGCCTCCTCATATCTTCCTCAAACAGCCACCATACCTACCTATTATAGCATTTCCATAGCCATTCTGAGATATATTGCCATGCAACTTTCCACCATTCCATTTATCATGACGCACATCATCATTGTCATATTGCCTTGCATGATCATGTAGTTGACATCATATTTGTGGCAAAGCCACCGTTCATAATTTTTCATACATGTCACTCTTGATTCATTGCCCTTCCCGGTACACCGCCGGAGGCATTCATATAGAGTCATAATTTGTTCTACTATCGAGTTGTAATCATTGAGTTGTAAATAAATAGAAGTGTGATGATCATCATTAATAGAGCATTGTCCCAAATAAAAAAAGAGATAAAGGCAAAATAAAAAAAGGAAGGCCTAAAAAAAGGGCAATGCTACTATCCTTTTTTCCACACTTGTGCTTCAAAGTAGCACCATGATCTTTATGATAGAGAGTCTCTTGTTTTGTCACTTTCATATACTAGTGGGAATTTTTTCATTATAGAACTTGGCTTGTATTTTCCAAAAATAGGCTTCCTCAAATGCCCTAGGTCTTCGTGAGCAAGCAAGTTGGACGCACACCCACTTAGTTTCTTTTGTTCATCTTTCATACATTTATAGCTCTAGTGCATCCGCTGCATGGCAATCCCTACTCCTTGCATTGACATCAATTGATGGGAATCTCCCTAGCCCATTGATTAGCCGCATCGATGTGAGACTTTCTCCTTTTTTGTCTTCTCCACATAACCCCCATCATCATATTCTATTCCACCCATAGTGCTATATCCATGGCTAAAGCTCATATATTGCATGAAAGTTGAAAAAAGTTTGAGATTACTAAAGTGTGAAACAATTGCTTGGCTTGCCATCGGGGTTGTGCATGATGAGAGCGTTCTTGTGTGACGAAAATGGAGCATGACCAAACTATATGATTTTGTAGGGATGAACATTATTTTGCCATGTTATTTTGAGAAGACATAATTGCTTAGTTAGTATGCTTGAAGTATTATTATTTTTATGTCAATATTAGACTTTTGTCTTGAATCTTTCGGATCTGAATATTCATGCCAAAATAAAGAGAATTACATTGAGAATTATGTTAGGTAGCATTCCACATCAAAAATTCTGTTTTTATCTTTTACCTACTCAAGGACAAGCATGAATTATGCTTGGGATGCTTGATACGTCTCCAACGTATCTATAATTTTTGATTGTTCCATGCTATTATATTATCTGTTTTGGATGTTAATGGGCTTTATTTTACACTTTTATATTATTTTTGGGACTAACCTATTAACCCAAGGCCCAGTGCAAATTGCTGTTTTTTTGCCTATTTCAGTGTTTCGCAGAAAAGGAATATCAAACGGAATCCAAACGGAATGAAACCTTCGGGAACATGATTTTTGGAACAAACATGATCCAGAGGACTTGGAGTGGATGTCAATAAACGGACGAGGAGTCCACGAGGTAGGGGCGTGCCTACCCCCCTAGGCACACCCTCCCCCCTCGTGGGCCCCTCATGGCTCAACCAACCTACTTCTTCCTCCTATATATACTCATATACCCTGAAAACATCGAGGAGCACCACGAAACCCTATTTCCACCGCTGCAACCTTATTTACCCAAGAGATCCCATCTTGGGGCCTTTTCCGGAGCTCCGCCGGAGGGGGCAACGATCACGGAGGGCCTCTACATCAACTCCATGGCCCCTCCGATGATGTGTGAGTAGTTTACTCCAGACCTTCGGGTCCATAGTTATTAGCTAGATGGCTTCTTCTCTCTCTTTTAATCTCAATACAAAGTTCTCCTCGATCTTCTTGGAGATCTATTCGATGTAACTCTTTTTGTGGTGTGTTTGTCGAGATTCGATGAATTGCAGGTTTATGATCAAGTCTATCTATGAACAATATTTGATTCTTCTCTGAAATCTTTTATGCATGATTGGTTATCTTTGCAAGTCTCTTCGAATTATCAGTTTGGTTTGGCCTACTAGATTGATCTTTCTTGCAATGGGAGAAGTTCTTAGCTTTGGGTTCAATCTTGCGGTGCTCGATCCCAGTGACAGAAAGGGAAACGACACGTATTGTATTGTTGCCATCGAGGATAAAAAGATGGGTTTTATATCATATTGCATGAGTTTATCCCTCTACATCATGTCATCTTGCTTAAGGCGTTACTCTGTTCTTATGAACTTAATACTCTAGATGCATGCTGGACAGCGGTCGATGTGTGGAGTAATAGTAGTAGATGCAGGCAGGGGTCGGTCTACTTGTCACGGACGTGATGCCTATATACATGATCATGCCTAGATATTCTCATAATTATTATCTTTTCTATCAATTGCTCGACAGTAATTTGTTCACCCACCGTAATACTTATGCTATCTTGAGAGAAGCCACTAGTGAAACCTAGGGCCCCCGGGTCTATTTTCCATCATATGAGTTTCCAATCTATTTTATTTTGCAATCTTTACTTTCAATCTATATCATAAAAATACCAAAAATATTTACCTTATCATTATTATCTGTATCATATCTCACTCTCGTAAGTGACCGTTAAGGGCTTGACAACCCCTTTATCGCGTTGGTTGCGAGGTTCTTATTTGTTTGTGTAGGTACGAGGGACTTGCCTGTGGCCTGCTACTTGATTGATACCTTGGTTCTGAAAAACTGAGGGAAATACTTACGCTACTTCGCTGCATCACCCTTTCCTCTTCAAGGGAAAACCAATGCAGTGCTCAAGAGGTAGCAAGCGTCTGGGTCTGATCAGACCAAGTTCATCTCCTTGGGGTTGTGGTGTTCTTTTTGTCTAGAAGAAAGATGGCACGGACCAACTTTGTGTCGATTACCTCCCTTTGAACAAGAAGACAATCAAGAATAAATACACACTTCCCAATATCAATGAGCTATTCGAGCAACTCCAAGGTGCAAAGGTGTTTTCCAAGCTTGACCTCCGAATGGGGTATCATTAGATTCACATTCGTGAAGAAGATATCACAAAGACAACACTCAGAACAAGCTTTGTTTCTTATGAATATACTGTCATGTCTTTCGGGCTTGCGAATGCCCCTCCAACATTCTCTCGTATGATCAACTTCATCTTCAACCCCTACACCAATGAATTCGTCCTGGTGTATCTTGACGATATCCTGGTTTTCTCCAAGAATAAGAAGGATCATGCCAAGCATTTGCGATTGGTGCTCGACAAGCTCAGAGAGTACCAATTCTATGCAAAGTTCTCGAAATGTGAGTTTTGGCTTGATGAAGTTCTTTACCTTGGTCACATCATCTCCGCCAAGGGAATTTCTATTAATCCGGAGAAGGTTTCTGCAATTGTCAATTGGGAGCCTCCTCGGAATGTGAAGCAGATCCGCAGTTTCCTTGGGCTTGCAAGCTATTGCCGAAGATTTGTTGAGAACTTCTCAAAAATTGCTAAGCCTCTTTCCAACCTCCTCCAGAAGCATGTCAAGTACTCCTGGACTCCTGAGTGTGACGTTGCCTTAAACACTCTCGAAGAGAAACTCATCACATCTCCTATCCTAACTCCTCCTGATGAGTCCGAGCCATACAATGTTTTCTGTGATGCCTCGTTACAAGGTCTCGGTGCTGTGTTAATGCAAGAGAAGAAAGTTGTGGCCTACACTTCTCGTCAGCTGAAGACAAATGAAAGGAACTACCCCACTCACTATCTTGAGTTGGTGGCAGTTATCCATGCATTAATAACATGGAGACATCCCTTGTTGGGAAGGAAAGTGGACATTTTCACCGATCACAAGAGCCTCAAATATATCTTCACTCAACCCAACCTCAACCTCCGGCAGACTCGATGGGTCGAAATGATTCAAGAGTACAATCCAAGCATTGAGTACACTCCAGGCAAGGTTAATGTGATTGTAGATGCTTTGAGCAGAAATGCATATTGCAAACAGCTTAATTCTCAAGCCATTCCAGCCTGATCTTTGTGAAGCTTTTCGCAAGCTCAACCTCTGAATTGTTCCTCAAGGTTTTCTTCCCAACCTTCAAGTCACTCCAACTTTGGAAGGCCAAATTCATGAGGCACAACTCCTTGATACCATGGTGAAGAAGGTGAAACATGGTATTGCCAAGGGCCTTCCCAAATACAGTTGCTATCGCATTGATGACAAAGACACCTTATTCTTCGAGGACCGGCTAGTGGTGCCTAAGGGCGATCTAAGGAAGGTCATTATGAATGAAGCGCACAATTCTCTTCTTTCCATCCATCCAGGCAGTTCGAAGATGTACCATGTCCTCAAGCAGTCATATTGGTGGACTCGAATGAAGCGAGATATTGCTTAATTCATGAATTAATGTGATGTCTATCGAAGGGTGAAAGAAGAACATCAATGACCAGCTGGTATCCTCCAACCTCTTGCTATTCCATAATGGAAGTTTGATCATATCGAAATGGACTTTCTCACTGGCTTTCCCTAGTCCAAGCATGGGAATGATGCTATCTTCGTTGTCATTGACAAGCTCACAAAAGTGGCTCATTTCCTTCCAATCAAAGAATCTATCACGGCAGCTCAGTTGGCAGAGCTATACACCTCCAGAATTGCCTCCTTGCATGGAATTCCTCAATTGATCTATTCAGACCACGGAAGCATTTTCACTTCCAAGTTCTGGGACTCTTTCCACAAGGCCATGGGCACAAATATTCATTTCAGCACGACCTTTCATCCTCAAACAAGTGGCCAAGTCGATAGAGTCAATCAAATCCTCGAAGACATGCTCAAAGCTTGTGTCATCTCTTTTGGTATGAAGTGGGAAGATTGCCTCCCATATGAAGAGTTATCCTACAACAACAGCTACCAAGCAAGTTCGGGCAAGGCCCGTTTGAAATTCTATATGGCAGAAAGTGTCGTACTCCTCTCAACTGGTCCTAGACTGGTGAACGCCAACTTCTTGGCAATGACTTGATCACAGAAGCTGAAGAAATGTGTAAAGTCATCCCTGAAAATCTCAAAGCCGCGCAATCGCGCCAGAAGAGTTACTATGATAGCAAGCACCGTGACTTGGCTTTCGAGATCAGAGACCATGTCTATCTCCGCGTCTCTCCCATGAAAGGCACTTGATGCTTTGATATCAAAGGGAAGCTTTCCCAAGATATGTGGGTCCTTTCAAGATCATTGGCAAAATATGCGACCTCGCCTATCAACTTGAGCTCCCTTCCAACTTCTCAAATGTGCACGATGTGTTTCACGTGTCACAGCTTGGCAAGTGCTTCAAGATGCCCGAGCGCACTATCAACTTTGAAGAAATTGACCTCCAGGAAGAATTGCCTTATCATGAGAATTCCCTTACCATTCTTGAAGAAACCGAGCGAAAAACTCGCAACAAGTCAATCAAATTCCTCAAAGTTAAGTGGTCTCACCATTCCGACCGAGAAGCTACTTGGGAGCACGAGGATCACCTCCATTCTGAATATCCAGAGTTCTTTCAGTCCTAGATCTCGGGGCGAGATCCTGTTGTAGTGGAGGAGAGTTGTAACACCCTAGATGTAAACTTCCAGATGTGGCAATGTATCCAACCTTGTCATGTTCAATACCAAGTGGTTTTCCTCCTTGTTGGTTTCATTTTTGGTTTTGCCTTGTTTCATATCGCATTGTCTTGACATTTCTTGTCATTTTTCTTTTTGCCATTAATTGTTGCATCATGGCCTCATCATATGTTGCATTGTGCTTGGTTTCATTTTGCATTTGTCATCTCATATTGCATCATGGTCATTGCTAGTCTTGGTTGTGTTGTGCATAGTGGGGTTCTTGATGTGTTTCAAGTGCATCCTCAAGTCATGCCATCATCACTACTCCTCCTCATCTCTCCACCTCTCCCTTTTCTTATTTTGGCAAGCAACATTATTTAGCCACAAATAATGTTCAACTTTTCCTCAATATTCTATCACCATGTCCTAAACCTCTCTGCCAAATTTCATCTCTTTTGAAGTTGTTTTGGTCAGGTTGAAAAATGGCCCAAGTTTCAATTTTATTCAAACTTGTTTTATTTTTCCACCTCTAAAATAGTCCAAACCAATTTTACCAAATAGTACTGACTTCCAGGAGCTTGAGGATAATTTCGTTGTCCTCAAACTCCTAGCCAATACCCCCTGTGCTTTTCTTTTCAATTTTTGTTTGAGGAAAAAACAAAAGAAAGAGCAGCAGCCGACTAGGCCTCCTTACTCCAGGCCGGCCCAACTCACCCGAGCCCTGCAGCCCAGCTCCACCCCGCGCCTCTCCCTCGCTCCTATTCTCACCCGAGCGTTGCACACCCCTCTCTCTCACTCGAACCACGTGGACACGTCGGTCCCACACGTCAGCGAGAGCCGCAGCCACACCCGTCTCCTTTCTCCTTCCCCTTCCTCTGCTTTTTGCCATGCCATGGCCATGATGATGAGCCAGCTAGCCGCATCGCGCCTACTTAAGCCCCCCTCGGCGTCCGCACTGTTGAATATATGGTTTTGTGCATTTATATTGTATAGCCTAGCCCACCTCCTAGTCACTGTATAGTTGAGGTTGTGGCCTACCTTGTACTCCATATATACATGCGCTTTGCACCGATCAATACATCGTGAAGCATTGCCAAACTCTCGTTTCCAATATGGTATCATACCTAAGGTCCTAACCCTAACCATGTGCCGCCACGATCTCATCACCGCCGCCCAACACCACCGCCGCCGCCACCCCCCGCCACCGTCGCCGCCGTGACCGCCGCCCCGCTTCCGCCCCCCACCCGCCGCGCCGCCTCCCATCCGCCGCGCCACTTCTCGCGTGATGCCACCGCCCTCGTCTCCCCATGGCCTCCCCTGGCTCCTCCAGCACCACCCACAGCCGCCGCACCAATCCGTTCGAAGGCCCCGATCCCGTCGTCATCCGCGACCTCAACATCGTCGCTCGGGTTCCCGTCGTCCTCGACCACCTCACCTCCACCTACTATGCATGGAAGACGTACTTCTCCCTTGTGTTCGGGGAGTACAACATCCGGGATCACATCGATGGCACCGTGGATTCCCGCTTCATGGAGGACGATGAGGAGTGGATGTCCATCGACGCCACCCTCATTCGTTGGTTCTACACCACCATCTCGAAGGACCTCTTCCACACGGTGGTCTCCGCCGACGATGATGCTCACGCCGTTTGGACCAAGCTCAATGGCCTCTTCACCGACAACGCGCTCCAACGCAAGGTTTTCTTGCACGGCGAGTTTTTGGGTGCCAGCAGCTTGACTTGTCTGTCGATGATTATTGCATACGCCTCAAGAAGCTTGTTGACGAGCTCCATGACCTTGGTGAGAAGGTCTCCGACGAGCTCCTCCTCAGCACCCTCATTGCCGGCCTGAGCGACGAATTCGGGAACACCACCTCCAACATGCCCCTCATCACCAACCCGACGTTCCCCAAGATCGTCGCCTACCTGAAGTTGGAGGAGAAGTGGATGCGGATGTCACGTGCCCGGGCCACCCACACCACTGGTACTCGCGGCGGTGCGCCGCCCTCCGCCCCCCCGAGGCTTGTCCCGGGCCCTTCTCGACGTTGCCGCCACCCGGGTTCCCCTACCCGCAGCCGCAGCCGGCTCCTCCGCCGCCTCCTGCCGAGCAGGAGCAGCAGCGCCGCGGGGGTTGTGCACGCATATTCCATGCCTATACCGTGTGCCCCCGCTCCGGGTCTTTTCGGCGCCCGCCCAGCCGCTCATCAGGTGCTTCACGCGGCCCCTCAGGCGTACCAGCCCATGCCACTCTACGGCCCCTCTGCGGTCTATGGGCTGCCTCCCGCCGGTGGGTTTGTGGCGCCCCCACCTCAGCCGGTGTCGTCCGCCCCGGCTCTCTCACCGGCACCTTGGGACCCCGCACTCCTCGCGGCCCTCCACACCGCCCCCACGCCATAGCAGTACACTAGTGGTGGCGATTGGTATATGGACACCGGAGCTATGGCTCACATGGCTGCCAACCCCGGTAACCTTCTTGCCGCTCACCCCGTTCACACCACTGCTCACATTACCATGGGTGACGGTTCTTCCATGCCTATTACTCATGTCGGCCATGCTGCTTTTCCTTCTAACTCCATGCCATTATATCTTTCTAATGTGCTTGTCTCTCTTGACATCATTAAAAATCTTGTTTCCATTCATTCTCTTACACGTGAAAATCCTGTTACCATTGAATTTGACATGTTTGGCTTTTCTGTTAAGGATGCCCGTACCCGGATGGTGCTCCACCGATGTGACAGCCCCGGCGAGCTCTACCCGGTCCACTCCTCTACCTCCTCCGTCGCTGCACCCATGGCGCTTTCCGCCGGAGTGGACCTTTGGCACGCTTGTCTCGGTCATCCCAACACCGCCACCCTTTGTCATATTTTCCGGAGTTTTTCATTCACGTGTAATAAGATCGACGACCACACCTATCATGCCTGTCGTCTCGACAAACACGTTCGTCTTCCTTTTAGCACTTCCTCGCATGTTGCATCATACCCATTTGAGTTAATTCATAGTGATGTTTGGACCTATCCTGTTGCAAGTAACACGGCCTATCTTTATTACCTAGTCATACTTGATGATTTTTCGCACTATGTGTGGACCTTCCCGTTGCGGTGAAAGTCAGACTCTATTGCCACTCTCACTGCTTTTTACTCCTATGTCTCCACGCAGTTTGGACGTCCCATTCATGCATTGCAAACAGACAACGGGAAGGAGTTCGATAACCTAGCGATCCACAACCTTCTCGCCTCAGACGGCACGATCTTTCGTCTCACTTTCCCGTACACTTCGCGACAAAACGGCCGTGCTGAGCGTGTGCTTCGCACTCTCAATGATTGCGTTCGCACCCTCCTATTTCACGCCAACGTGCCACCACATTTTTGGCCCGTCGCATTCGCCACCGCATCACTACTCATTAACATTCGTCCTTGTTGCCCTCGCGGGAATTTTGCACCTCATCACCTCTTGTTTGGCATGCCACCTTCCTATGCTGAGCTTCGCATTTTCGGTTGCCTGTGCTACCCCAGCATCTCTTCCACTGCTCCTCATAATCTCGCCCTCGGTTTGTGGCCTGCATCTTTCTCGGCTACCCTCCCAACACCAAAGGCTACCACTGCCATGATCCTATCTCACATCGGATGATCACTTCACGACATGTTTACTTTGATGAGATGGTTTTTCCATTTCAGCAGGTACCTTCAGATGTTGCGGCTTTGCCCACTCCCGTGATGGCCTCTTGATAACCCACAAGTATAGGGGATCGCAACAGTTTTCGAGGGTAAAGTATTCAACCCAAATTTATTGATTCGACACAAGGGGAGCCAAAGAATATTCTCAAGTATTAGCAGCTGAGTTGTCAATTCAACCACACCTGGAAACTTAATATCTACAGCCAAGTGTTTAGTAGCAAAGTAATATGATAGTAGTGATAACGGTAGCAAAAGGTAACAGTGGTAAAAGTAATGTTTTTGGTATTTTGTAGTGATGATAGAAATAGCAACAGGAAAGTAAATAAGCGAAGAACAATATATGGAAAGCTCGTAGGCAATGGATCAGTGATCGAGAATTATGCCGGATGCGGTTCATCATGTAACAGTCATAACCTAGGGTGACACAGAACTAGCTCCAGTTCATCGATATAATGTAGGCATGTATTCTGAATATAGTCGTACGTGCTTATGGAAAAGAACTTGCATGACATCTTTTGTCCTACCCTCCCATGGCAGCGAGGTCCTTACGGAAACTAAGGGATATTAAGGCCTCCTTTTAATAGAGTATCGGAACAAAGCATTAACACATAGTGAATACATGAACTCCTCAAACTACGGTCATCACCGGTAAGTATCCCGATTATTGTCACTTCGGGGTAAACGGATCATAACACATAATAGGTGAATATAGACTTGCAAGATAGGATCAAGAACACTCATATATTGATGAAAACATAATATATTCAGATCTGAAATCATGGCACTCGAGCCCTAGTGACAAGCATTAAGCATAGCAAAGTCATAGCAACATCAATCTCAGAACATAGTGGAGAGGTGGTGGCCCCCCGGCCTTCATCTTTTGCAGGTATTTTTCATATTTTCTGAAAAGTGGCTCCATGTAGTTTCAGGTCATTCTGAGAATGTTTCTTTCTGCACATAAATAGCACCATGGTTATTCTGCTGAAAACAGCTTCAGTCTGGGTTAGTTCCATTCAAATCATGCAAGTTAGAGTCCAAAACAAGGGCAAAAGTGTTTGGAAAAGTAGATACGTTGGAGACGTATGAACTCCCCCAAGCTTAAACCTTTGCTTGTCCTCAAGCAATTCAGTTGACAAACTGAAAGTGATAAAGAAAAACTTTTACAAACTTTGTTTGCTCTTGTTGTTGTAAATATGTAAAGCCAGCATTCAAGTTTTCAGCAAAGATTATAACTAACCACATTCACAATAACGCATAGGTCTCAAGTTTACTCATATCACTAGCATAATCAACTAGTGAGCCATAATAATAAATCTCGGATGACAACACTTTCTCAAAACAATCATAATATGATATAACAAGGTGATATCTCACTAGCCCTTTCTAAGACCGCAAAACATAAATGCAGAGCACCTTTAAAGACCAAGGATTGACTAGACATTATAATTCATGGTAAAAGAGATCCAGTCAAGTCAGACTCAATGTAAACTAACAATAATGAATGCAAATGACAGCGGTGCTCTCCAACTGGTGCTTTTTAATAAGAGGCTGATGACTCAGCATAAAAGTAAATAGATAGGCCCTTCGCAGAGGGAAGCAGGGATTTGTAGAGGTGCCAGAGCTCGGTTTTGAAACAGAGGTGAATAATAATTTGAGCGGTATAATTTCATTGTCAACATAACAACCAAGAGATGGCGATATCTTCCATGCTACACACATTATAGGTAGTTCCCAAACAGAATGGTAAACTTTATACTCCCCCTTCCACCAACAAGCATCAATCCATGGCTTGCTCGAAACAACGAGTGCCTCCAACTAACAAGAGTCCCAGGGAAATTTTTGTTTGCAATTATTTTGATTTAGTTTGCATAAAGCATGGGACTGGGCATCCCGGTGACCAGCCATTTATCTCGTGAGTGAGGAGCATAGTCCACTCCTCTTGAGAATAACCCGCCTAACATGGAAGATACAGACAACCCTAGTTGATACATGAGCTATTCGAGCATACAAAACATGATATTTATTTGAAGGTTTAGAGTTTGGCACATACAAATTTACTTGGAACGGCAGGTAGATACCGTATATAGGTAGTATGGTGGACTCATATGGAATAACTTTGGGTTTTATGGAGTTTGGATGCACAAGCAGTATTCCCGCTTAGTACAGGTGAAGGCTAGCAAAAGACTAGGAAGCGACTAGCTAGAGAGCGACAACACCGAATGAAAGCATGAGTAGGATATAATCCACACTACTAGGAAAAGGCCTACTAATGGCACACCAGTTTTGCCTACTAATGGCGCATCACTGGTGCGCCATTAGTATCACGCCACTTGTATTTATTACTAATGGTGCACCACCCAGTGCGCCATTAGTATATAACACCATGCGCCATTAGTATGCCTCCCAGGGCCATATTTAACCATGTGCTTTGGCACACTAATGGCGCACAGCGGATGGATGCGCCATTAGTATACTTGGCATACTAATGGCGCACTCTGTAGTGATGCGCCATTAGTATGAATATTAGTTTTTTTTACTTTTCTGATTTTTGCACAGGTTACAAAATATATTATTTGACAGAATATAGACAGTAGCACACAACAACAACAGATTCATCGAATACAATAGAAGATTAGTCTCCGAATACAATTTATCATATTAGTCTCCGAATTCAAAAGACCGAACAAAGATAAAACATTACTAGTCTCGAGACCACGAGTATCGAGTTTGTCGGAAGTAATACTAATCCTAACAAGTCCTACTAATCATCATCATACAACTTCTACTCGTTATTCATAACAATTCATACGATCATCATCTTGATAGTCATCGAACCAACCCTACTTAATTGTTCTTAGCACATGATCATCAGTATTAGGCAGGACCTAAATACCCTATTTAAGCTAAAATAGCATAAAACAATATAGACCCTGACTCTCCATTATGGAGAATGGAGAACATCCTGTCTCCAATTCTTGCGCTTCGCTTCCTTTTGCTTCCAAGAAGCTCCTTACGACTGTCCATACATTTTTTCCATCCTTTGATTTTCATGTCTCCACTTCTTTTAGAAATCTCGTATGGACAGTTGAGATTCATAGGACGACCTGGCTGTATGTTCAAAACATTAAGACTACCTTTCTGATACATAGTATGTGGCACACAATTCTCTGGGATTATCTGTTGAAAAACATAGTAATAACTTCATAGTTAGCAATGATGTACTAGTTTTAGAAGTATGCAAAAGATGCACGGATGTCGTAATAGTAAAAATCTTACCAGGGTATCTCCATGGTAGTTACCGTAGTTGAACACATGCACTAGTGGCACGTATTTACCATAGTGTTGAGGAGTTTGATTGTGGATAATGTAATTCTCAATGTTAGTACAAAATCCGACTAGATGATTTTTCTCCTTGTAAGTTGTTAATTCAGAGCCATCGGTGTAGTGGGTTTTGTCTACCATCTCCCGCACATTCTTTGAACAATAAAAATAAGCTGTCAACGGAAATAAGCTGTCAACTATTTTGAAATAAACAATATAAATTAGCTAATAACTATGTTTGAGAAACTCACATAGCGGTAGAACTGGAGGCGTATCAACAAGGACCCAAATGTCCATATTGTCTTGGTTGATGTCAGGATTACCAAGATCCATGGTGATAAGCATACCCTCATCAAAACCATACATGTTGCAAAATGCTTCCCAATTTTTGCAACCAAAATGGGTTACGCTCTCAGAATTATATAGATTTACTTCAAAGTCCACATTGTGATGAGTCCTTAGGTGAATTTTCTTTGTTTCAGAAATTTCATGGTCTTGAAAATCCATCCTCTCCAGGACATAGCGTCTTGCATGGCATGGGATAAGCTATACTCGAATTGTAAAAGATGAAAATTACACGTTGAAATAGTTGAAGTCATGCTTAATTATGAAAATAACACTTGTCGTCGTTGTGTACCGTTTCAACTTCGAAGGTCTCCTCGAGCTTAATGCTGAAGCGCCGATCATCGTCTAGGTGAGGCATGTCGCACAGACCTCGATCGTCGTGGCACCAGTCGCACTCCGCCGGGAGACTTTCGTCGTCCGATGATGATGATGACATATCCTAGGTTCATAATTCAAAACTACATCATTTAGGGTTTGTCGACACTGAGGCATCCTAAAAGCTAAGCTTTTATCATTTAGGGGTTGTCGACGCTGAGGCACCCTAAAAGCCTAAGCTTTCATCATTTAGGTTCTTATCGACACCGAGGCACCCTAAAAGCCAAGGTTTAATCATTTAGGGTTTGTCGACGTCGAGGCACCCTAAAAGCCTAAGCTTTCATCATTTAGGTTTTGTCGACGCCGAGGCACCCTAAAAGCCTAAGCGTACATCATTTAGGTTATCATCGACACCGAGGCACCCTACAGAAGCCAAGTTAAGTTTTCATCATTTAGGGTTTATCGATGCCGAGGCACCCTAGGTTGGGCCTAATCACTTGGCACTAATCACTTGGCTCTATTGTGACCTATATTGGGTTTATCATCTAGGGTTTATCGATGCTAAGGAGAATTCTAAGTTGGGCCTAATCACTTGGCTCTATTGCCACCTATGGTTTAATGCGGCAAGAATGGCGGGGTAGTTGATCCTACTTAACTAAGTACTACGATACCCCGGCCCATGCATTAGTCGCAAGTATCCCATATGTCCTATTTTTAGCAAAGTCATGCTAAAATTTATGGAAAATTTCAGCATGACCTTTGCTGAAAATAGGACATATGGAGTACCCGAATTTGCCGGAACGGAAGTTAATCGACATTCCGGCAGACTCAAGGGCCTCTCGGGGTACCTGCAAATCCATCACGACACAATGGTCGGAGACAAAACCCAGCCACAGACCATATGGTCCTCTGCTTTCATATGGAAAAAAATCAGCTCAACTTATGTGAGCTTCCATTCCAGATATAATAGGTCACCAAACAAAAAATCATCCAGATATAATGGTACAGCAAAGAAACAACTTAATCCATGCCTCAGCTTATGAACAGTCATTACTTCAAATACAGAAGAAGGAACAATTTATTTGACATAGTTACAAATGATGACAGAATAAAGCAACACCCTGCACTAGCCTAAAAACAAGTGAAGTTTCACCCATATAAGAACAACTTTATAAAATCAGAGAAGTTGCTAAATTTTTTGTATCCTTCATATACACTGGAGTACAATGCTTTATAATGTTCCGTCATCATTACAGAAAATTGACAATTGTCCATAACAGTTAACTGAAATTTTTGCCGCATAGCTTGGGTGAGTTAAGTACTAGGAGACTTTGTAATGTGCAGTACAGGTGCAGTAACATGCTTCTGAGTTAAGAAAACATTTCTGTTTGATTCAAACCACACACTTACTTTCAACTATAAACAAAATTGACTTGCTGTTAATGAAACTCATGGTGGAAGTAACTACTAGCAGCATGTCATTATCATGGCAGTCCACTATATATTTTTATGACAAAATACATCATTATCAGGGCACATTATGGCCATTTTCTTACATGATGCTGACTGTACCTAACTGATTTTTTTGACAGTAGCTCCTAACTGTACCTAACTGAATTTTTTGACAGTAGCTCAAGTTTTTGATAGTAGCTCAAGTTTTTGACAGTAGCTCCTAACTGAATTTTCTGCTTAAAGGGAAGGCTGACTTAAGTGGCAAGATGATACAATTTGCGTAACATAACAATATATGCATCTTAATATAACACCATCCCCTAACAGAAATAGTATCCAGATCTACTAGGGGGCAAAGTAGAACTGATATTCTTTTGCTGACCTCTAGTACAAGGTATAGAAGAGGAGGTAAGAGAAGAAATAGTGACATTTCTCTTAGCAGGAGACTTTTTCTCTCTTCTAGAAACAACAGTAAATTTCTCCTCCTCTTCCACTACAGTATCATGCCAACTTAGACACAGGGAGGTGACATTTGCATTCGAGTCATGAATATCTAAACAGTGTTCAATTTTCTTACTAATTTGTTCCCTGGATAATTCCAATTCCTTGAGAACATGAATAAAATCAAAATTATCCAGAGGTATATCAACACCAATCATTGATGCTCTAAACATAATCTCCTTAGCTACTTAATTCACCAACCCTAGCTACTTAATTCTCCAACCCCTTTTCTTGTCCAAAATTCTCCAACCCCTAACCCTAGAACACATCAGAAGGAAATCAAGAGGGGGAAGAGGGGGAAGCGGCTCGGGTGCTCACTTGGGAGGTCGAGGGCGACTCGGGGTAGCCGGAGCTAGTCGAGGTGGCGCGAATTCGGCGTCGAGCGGTGGCGATGGTGGCCGAGGCGGAGGAAATCGGCGGGCGTCCGAGGGCGTCCGAGGAGGCACGGGGGCGGCGACGGAGAAGGAGGCGCGGGGGCGGCGACGTAGATGGAGGTGCGGGGGCGGCGGCGGTGTGGGGGCAGCGACGGAGACGGAGGTGCGGGGGCGGCGGCGGCGTGGGTCGGGGCAGCAGGGGGAATTAGCTAGGGGGCGAGGGAGAGGGAGGAAGGGGATCTGGCGAGAGGGAGGGAATTAGCTAGGGGGGAATCTTACTAATGGCGCACCCGCGGTCGGTGCGCCATTAGTAATCTTTTTTTTACATAGCAATGGCGCACCAGGCAGAGGTGCGCCATTAGTAATCTTTTTTTACATAGCAATGGCGCACCAGGCAGAGGTGCGCCATTAGTAATCTTTTTTTATATATAGCAAAGGCGCACCAGGCAGAGGTGCGCCATAAGTATTTTTTTTGTTGCATGTAATAATTTTTTAGAAAATGAATATGAATATGAATAGTAATATTTTTTATAAAAACAGTAATAATTGTTGTTTAACTACAATTGTAGTCTACACTTTTTTATTATTATTTTTTTAAAAATGAAGAGGGGAGAGGAGGCGGAGCTCACCAGGGAGCGGGGGAGGGTGCGGGGGGTGCTCGTCGGCGGTGGTGGAGCGGGGGAGGGTGCGGGGGGTCGGCGGCGACGGTGGTGGAGCGGGGGAGGGTGCGGTGGGTCGTCGGCGGTGATGGAGCTAGCGGGGGAGTGTGCGGGTGGGATCGAGATCGAGATGGAGGGGGAATCGAGATTGAGATGGAGGGGGATCGAGATCGAGTGTCCTCATGAATATTCAATATTTTATCATATTGAATATGAAAAAATATCATCAAATTTGAAAAAATATTCATGAATTCAAAAAGTGCCCATGAAATTTAAAAATATTCATGATATCAAAAAGTGCCTATGAAATACAACCGAGAAATGAAGACTACGATTTAAATACAGTCGATCTTAGCTAGCTATCTGTTCATAATCTTCTTGCCCTTCTTTTTCGCAAATGGAGTTCTTCTGTGGAACGAATGTCCTTTAGGTAGGGTGGTCCTGCTTCTTCTTGTGGTGTATGTTGCTACATCATCGTCGTCGTCATGTTCGATCTTCGGGTCACCGCACTTGTCGAAGTCTTTCTCATTGGCTACTCCATCCATTCCGATGATCTTCCTTTTGCCTCTCCTCACGACAACACGACTGGGCTTTGACGGGTCGGTAATGAAGAAGCATTGGTCCACTTGGGAAGCCAGTACCCATGGCTCATTTTTCGTGGTGACGTTTGCGCCCGCGGTCTTGGATTTGGCTTCGGGTATAACCATGGTGGTGAAATACCGGTCTTCTTTTAGGACGCTCTTGGCCCATCTGACACGGAACATCAGGACCTTCTCTCCAGCGTAGCTCAGCTCCCAGATCTCCTCGATCCTTCCGTAGTATCTGTCCTTGTCGTTACCGGTGTAGGATTCCATCGTTACCCTGGAGTTCTGATAACCATCGCTCTTCATGTCCTTGTCCTTGGTGTAGAATGTGTAGCCGTTCATATCGTACGCCTCATAGGTCATCAGGTTGTGCTCGGCGCCCTGTGACAAGGCGAATATGAGTTGTTCTTCCGCGGAAGAATCCTCATGTAAAGGGTACGACAGAAGCTTCTGCTTGAATTCGGATGTAACTTTTCGAGTAGATGATTTTTCATATAAAAACCTTTTTCATTCGAGTTCGTACGCAAAAGTTATGCCCATTTTACAAATTCTCGAGAGATTTCGCAAGTCAAGTCGAAATTCATATTTGTAAATTTTCACAACAACTAGACCACATATCACATGGAAACTTATTTTCTTTTATTTTTTGACATTTCCATCATTTTTGTTTATTTTTTTTAAACTGAAAAGGCGGTCCACGGGGGGGGGGGGGGTGCATTCGGTGGAAGTGGTGGCCAAGTTACTAATGGCGCACCGTGGGAGTGGTGCACCATTACAAGTTCAACTAGTAATGGCGCACCACTCCAACGGTGCACCATTAGTAGTTTTGAAAAAAAAAATTTAAAAAGTTTTTTTTACTAATGGCGCACCGTGGATGTGGTGCGCCATTAGTATTTGGACACTAATGGCGCACCAACACACGGTGCGCCATTAGTATATAGTAATGGCGCACCACATGTCTGGTGCGCCATTAGTGTCAATTCCATCTATAGCCCTTTTCCTAGTAGTGCCACCATGAACATAAATATTGTGAAGACTATGTTGATTTTGTTTCAACTACATGCGTGAACATGTGCCAAGTCAAGTCACTTAAATCATTCAGAGGAGGATACCACCCTATCATACCACATCATAACCATTTCAATAGCATGTTGGCACGCAAGGTAAACCATTATAACTCATAGCTAATCAAGCATGGCACAATAAACTATGATCTCTAGTTGTCATTGCAAACATGTTTATTCATAATAGGCTGAATCACGAACGATGAACTACTCATATTTACAAAAAGAAAAGAGGTCGAGTTCATACCAGCTTTTCTCATCTCAATCAGTCCATCATATATCATCATAATTGCCTTTCACTTGCACGACCGAATAGTGTGAATAATACTAATAGTGCACGTGCATTGGACTAAGCTGGAATCTGCAAGCATTCAATAAACATGAGAAGACAAGGCAATATGGGCTATTTTGTCAGATCAACATTTATGCAGATAAGAGCCACTTCAACAATTTAATTATGGTCTTCTCCTATTGTGACACCCCCGTTTTGACCGTACACTAATCATACACGCAAACGTGTATGATCAAGATCAGGGACTCACGGGAAGATATCACAACACAACTCTACAAATAAAATAAGTCATACAAGCATCATATTACAAGCCAGGGGCCTCGAGGGCTCGAATACAAGAGCTCGATCATAGACGAGTCAGCAGAAGCAACAATATCTGAGTACATACATAAGTTAAACAAGTTTGCCTTAAGAAGGCTAACACAAACTGGGATACAGATCGAAAGAGGCGCAGGCCTCCTGCCTGGGATCCTCCTAAACTACTCCTGGTCGTCGTCAACGGGCTGCACTTAGTAGTAGGCACCTCCTGAGTAGTAGTAGTCGTCATCGACAGTGGCGTATGGCTCCTGGGTTCCATCGTCTGGTCGCAGCAATCGGGTATAGCAAAGGGGAAAAGGGGGGAGAAAAGCAACCGTGAGTACTCATCCAAAGTACTCGCAAGCAAGGAGCTACACTACATATGTATGCATTGGTATCAAATGGAATAAGGGTATCATAAGTGGACTGAACTGTAGAATGCCGGGATAAGGGGGAAAATAGCTAATCCTTTCGAAGACTACGCTTCTGGTAACCTCCATCTTGCAGCAGGAGAAGAGAGTAGATGGTAAGTTCACCAACTAGCATCGTGTAGCATAATCCTAACCGATGATCCTCCCCTTGTCGCCCTGTGAGAGAGCGATCACCGGTTGTATCTGGCACTTGGAAGGGTGTGTTTTATTAAGTATCCGGTTCTAGTTGTCATAAGGTCAAGGTACAACTCCAAGTCGTCCTGTTACCGAAGATCACGGCTATTCGAATAGATTAACTTCCCTGCAGGGTTGCACCACATAACCCAACATGCTCGATCCCATTTGGCCAGACACACTTTCCTTGGTCATGCCCGGCCTCAGAAGAACAACACGTCGCAGCCCTAGCTAGGCACAACAGAGAGGTCAGCACGCCGGTCTAAATCTTATGGCACAGGGGTCTGGGCCCATCGCCCATTGCACACCTACACGTTGCGTAGGCGGCCGGTGAGCAGACCTAGCCTCCCTTATACAAGAGTAGGCGTTCCAGTCCAACCCGGTGCGCGCCGCTCAGTCGCTGACGTCATGAAGGCTTCGGCCGATACCACGACGTCGAGTGCCCATAACTGTCCCCACATAGATGGTTAGTGCGTATAGGCCAGTGGCCAGACTCAGATCAAATACCAAGATCTCGTTAAACGTGTTAAGTATCCACGCCGACCAGGGCCAGGCCCACCTCTCTCCTATGTGGTCTCAACCTGCCCTGTCGCTCCGCCACGAAGTAACAGTCGGGGGCCGTCGGGAACCCAGGCCCACCTCTACCGGGATGGAGCCACCTGCCCCTTCAGCCCCCAACTCCGAATAGTACCACAGGTAATGTAACAGTGTAAAGTATATAGTATATGCCCGTGATCACCTCCCGAAGTGATCACGGCCCAGTAGCATAGCATGGCAGACGGACAAGAGTGTAGGGCCACTGATGGAACACTAGCATCCTATACTAAGCATTAGGATTGCAGGTAAATGTAACAACAGTAGTAGCAAGGACAGGCTATGCATCAGGATAGGATTAACGGAAAGCAGTGACATGCTACACTAATCTAATGCAAGCAGTATAGAGGAGAGTAGGTGATATCTGGTGATCAAGGGGGGGGGGGCTTGCCTGGTTGCTCTGGCAAGAGAGAGGGGTCGTCCACTCCGTAGTCGTACTGGGTAGCAGCGGCGTCGGTCTCGGTGTCTAGCGAGAGAAGAGGGGGAGGAAACAATAAATATTTAAGCAAACAAACGCATAGAGATGCATGACATGACAAGTATCGGTGCTAGGGGTGCCCTAACGCGGTTTGAGGTGATACCGGTGAAGGGGGGAAACATCCGGGAAAGTATCCCCGGTGTTTCGCGTTTTCGGGCAGAGGAGCCGGAGGGGAAAAGTTGTGAGTTCGATAGGTTAGGGTTGCGCGGCGGACGAACGGGCTGCGTATCCGGGTTCGTCTCATCGTTCTGAGCAACTTTCATGTTGAAATTAATTTAATTCGAGTTACGGATTAAAAGATATGATTTTCTAAAGATTTTATTAATTTCTAGAATTTAATTAATTATTTAATTTAACTCGAAAATGGATTTACGACATCAGCATGAGGTCATGCTGACGTCAGCAGTCAATAGGGTTGACTGGTCAACCTGACCAGTGGGTCCAATGGGACCCACCTGTCATACACTGTTTAGACTTAATTAGGGTTTAGGCTAAACAAACTATTGTTTAACTAAACTAACAGATTAACTAGATTAATTAACTAGGATTAATTAACTTAATTAATTTAGTTAATTAATTAAGTTTATTTTTATTTTTTATTTTTTTAAATCCCTTTTTTTTGGAAGCGTTCTATGCGGTGGGACCCCTTGTCATAGGCCAGAGGGGCCATAGCGGGTCGGGCGTGCGGGCGCGGCTGCGGGCGAAGCCGCAGCCCGCCCAGGAGCGAGGCGCGGCAGGAGCAGGGCCGAGGGCCGGGGCTGATGCAGCCGGCCGCCGACGGCGGCGGCAGGAGGGCAGCCCCGGGTGGCGCCACGGGAGGGAATATGGAGCGGAGGCGGCGACGAGCGCTACGGGGCGCGCGAGCGCGAGCAGGTGCGGTGGCGGAGCCGTGGACAGCGGCATGAGGCAGGGGGAGGCAAGTGCGGGGGGGGGGGGGGCGAGGCAACGGCGGGTCGGCGGCGCGAAGCGCGCTGCGGCGTTGGCAAACGGCGGGACGGCGAGCGGCACGGCCGCAGCTCGAGGAGCCAGCGGGGCGCGGGCAGCCGAGGCGCGGCAGGGCGCCGGCGTGCGGACGGGCGTGGTTGCCGCGCGCACGGGGACGTGCAGGGGAGGCGCGGAGCAGGGCTAGCGAGGGCACGGGGCGGCCGGCGTGGTGCGGCACCGTGAGGCCAAGCGGGGACGCAGCCGGGCGAGGGAGAGCGAGGAGGGGCGCGGAGTGCTCACGGGGCCGGTAGGGTAATGGCAGCGTGCTCGGGGAGGCTCGGGGTGGTCGACGGGGATGGCGCGGTAGAGCGGGAGGCAGACCGGCGACGGGGCGATCCAGCAGGGAAGCGGCACCAGTGAGGTAGCAGAGGGGCGACAGGCTGCGTCGAGCGCCGGGGCGGCGAGGGCGCGGTCACCCCGATCCCGATCTGGATCGAGGGAGCGAGGGGGTGGATCGGGGGGGGGGAAGTGGGGTCATGGGGGTTAGGGTTTGGTCGGCCAGGGGGTTATGGGGGAGTGGGGGCGGCCTGGCCGGTTGGGCCGGCCTGGCAGCCTGGGTGGCCAGCATGGGCCAAAGCCCAAAGGGCCGGGGGGGCTTTTCTCTCTTTTCCTTTTCTTTTTGTTATTTTTGTTTTTCCTTTTTCTGTTTTATTTCTAGTTTCTTTTTCATTTAGTTTTTATCTAATATTAAAATGATCCTAATTTAGTAATACATTAAAATCCACTACAACAAAAGGTTTTACCCCAAAGCTATTTAGTTTAGTATTTTGTTAATTATAAAAACATTTATATATTGGTTTTTGCTACTATTTTATTCACCTAAGGGTATTTAAACATTTTATAAAAATGGGGTTTCTTAACCATAATTACCTATGTATTATTTGGCGCGTCTAGAGCATTTTAGTTTTAATGTTTGGAAACTTTTATTGTTTGACTTTATTTTTAAAATTTGAAGTGGGTTTCGAACTGAAGAGAGATTAGCAACTACAATCATGGTGATGTGGCATCATTAGTGGAAGTTTACTGTAGCGTAATTATCCGGGCATCCCAATTCTCCTCCACTACAAGAAATCTCGTCCCGAGATTTAAGAGGTGGAATAAGGGGGAAACGTCTGGTTATGAAATCCTAACGAATCATCTTGGTCTTGGTTGCTCCTCTCAAAGTGGTCAATCCATAGCGCTGATGTCTTCATTTCTCTGCTTCAGGTCATCAAGATGAAGTTGTCGTCCTTCTTTCAGGATCTTCACCGTAATTACGAAAGGGTAAGAAGGAAAAACTCGATATGGATGGATCCTAACAAGATCGAGCATCAGACGGTTAACTCAGGGAATAAGCATAAGTATCTCTCGATTTGAAACTTAAGAAGATATCCAGAGCAAAGTAAGAAGGTACCATGAGAATCTCCAATGGATAGGCAATCGTTCGATGCCTAATCAGTAGGTGAAAGGGTTTCAAGGCAACGAGAATAGGTATTGCGCCTCATACCAGAATAGATCACTAGACAGGTGGTCCGTGAATTACATACGAAGTCAAACGAGAGGAAAAGCCTTGGGAACAGGTGCTGTACAGGAGAGCCAGGTTTCGATCCTGTGGAACTTTGGGTTATGGTCCCACCATGTGGGATAAAAGTAGGAGTGGTGACATCTTGCATGGTCACGATAGCAAGGCATGTCAGAGGCTAGCCTGTCAGTTATGTCGGCAACAACATCGATACCAAGGGCGAGGGACGAAGAGAACCATTTTCCTGCTCGTTGAACGAGGCGGACCAATAGGCAAAGTTCTCGTCCATCGGTGGTTACCGGGATGCTATCAACAATGGTAACAGGGTCTTACTGACAGAGTTGTACAACGAGGTGCTTACATAAGCAGGAGAATAATACTGCTTAGATTATATAGACCTCAAGAAAGGTTAAACCAAACAATGGGAAGGACATATGATTATCAGATTAATCAGGCGATGGAAAGGAAAAATGTGTTTTAGTCACATAATTCAGGGATATATCCTTCCCAAGGACAAGCAGAGCATGGTATCCGTGGCAGGATATCATGTAGAAAACCCTTTAGGTAAGGGGAGAGAAATTTCATGACATTACCCATACAACAGTGTTAGGATAAATGATAAAGAAAATTTAGCATTGTGCTTCAAATGCTCCTGTTGAAAATCGGAGTACCATAGACATGCCTCGAGATAGGATTGACATGGTCAACAGGTGAAGATCAAACTTTGGAAACAAAAAGGATCCATCAAGAACAACTTATAGAATAAGTCTTACAATTTCCTCATGGAAGAAAGGATAACCTTACTAAAATGGAAACTATAACCACAAGTCCTCCGGCCAGGTGTGATGGGCATGACATCACCTTATCGGGTCATATAAAGACCAATGTTATAACTCTTGGAAATGTCCCAACCATCATATCTGACCGAGGTTCAGATCCGATTGGTGTCAGGATACCTCTGACTTAGGGTGCCCGAGAAGAAAAGGTGCAACACGAGTTGTCGAGATGACAATGTAAGATTCTCAAGAAATGAACTATGGAAGCTAGTTTCGAAACAAGAGTTCATCATGCCAAGGAGAGGATGAGGAGGTGCTGCTGGACTCGGTGATAATTCATCGAGATTTCCATAAAAATGGATTTCCACAAGTAGGTGAACAAGGAGATAACATTTGTCAGATCAAATGATATAGTGACGTATGCTCGAGGAAAACATACATAATTAATCATTGGTGGAAGGGTGCACTCGAAATATGGGCTGGGTTGCATGACCAATGTTAGAATGGCGATTCAATTATCAAAAGACTTCGAATGAAACTATTGCCCATTCACTTCAAAGCAATAGGGTTGCTAGAAGTTTTGAATTCACACGTCATAGCTCAATTGTCGGTATTCCATTTATAAACAACACGGGGACCAAGAAATGAACGGAGATGGCGAGAAGTATTATTATATCAAGAATTCTTGGGAGGTGGTGAAATCCTCACCACATTCTTGACATAAAAGGTGGTAATATCCAAGGTAAAGAAGAACAATGCTGGGTAGCAAGGAACTCAAGGTATAACACAAAACAGGAACAAGTTTGTGTCGAACGGAAGGCAATAAAGTGGTAGATGATAAAACAAATCATCAAGGGCAAGGATGGTATTTCTCATCATGAATTCAATATATATCTTGGAAGAGCTCAGGATGTTGCTGATGACCACGACACATTTGTCGAGAGATTTCATGAAGATGTAATCGGTCGGCGATGACATCAAGTCAAATGATGATGCAGCGAAAGTCAAATAATACTTGAAGAAGAACTCATAAGAAGTTATGCAGTTCCATGATAATCTCGAGATACCAGAGGGGGTAATACTCGATGATAGATCAAAGTAGAGGTTGGACTCGGGTATTGCTCTACAGAAGACAAGCGCTTAAACTTGCACGCGAAATGGTATTTAAAGGAGAACATGGTCGGAACCACGATTGCAAAACGCCAAATCCCGGATATAAGATGAACTTATACCAAAGGAATAATTTAATTTTAGAGAAGCTTTAATGATAAGATGTACATCGTGTCCATGGGCATGAACACAAAGTTCAAGGTCGACTCCCACTTCTCCAATGCATATCCTTTTATTCACTTCTCACTTTCGAAGAAGTTGTAGTGTTGAAATTTTATCTGGCAAAATACCAGAAGTGTATGACTCGTGAAAACTTTTGAGTTCACACAGTTTAGAGAAGGCATATGTTCAACCCATAGGGGCTTCTTAGAAACATATACCACAAGTTTCAAGAGTAAATATCACAAGCTCGAAAGTAGAGCAAGGTTGAGAAAGTAGATGATACCATTTACCAAAGGCATTATGTATCCGATGGAAGGCTCACAAGGTTATTGAATATGAAGGACGCTGTCGGATAAAATCCATTAAAGGATCTGCCGGTCCATAACAGAGCTGACGTGAGCATCGGCACACAACCAGAGGAAGTAACAGTGCAAAGGCATTGGATTATGGAAACAACTGACTAATCCAGAGCTCAAATGCAAAGGAATTATGATTTTCAAATCAAGGGATCAGAAGCAATGTTCTGATTAGGGATGGATAAGTTGAATAGCCTTAGGGGTACAATCGATGGCAATTGGATTTGTTGAGAACCAGCTCATGTTTAAAATGACGTCTGAGCAGTAAAGATAATTTAAAAGGATCAACTGATGATTGCGTGCATTCTCACTTATATTGAATCAATAGGATCAAAATGACGGTGACTAAGGATACTAACGAATATTGCCAGACATATGGAAAGCATCCATAATGCAAGCAGGCAAGTATTTCAGAGCCATAAGCTACTAAGGATTTTTGGAGGATCGAATAGTATTTCGATGACCATTGTGAAACACATGAACAATTGGGGGATGAGTGGATACTCGATAAGTGCGAGAATTATCCGTAGGGGTATTCAGGTGACAAAGAACAGCAAGGCAGTAAGCTCAAAGGATTATTGAAACAACGACGAGTATTTTGGGGTATCTTGTAATAACAAGACCAACTGGGAATAAAAGTAAGAACAACAGGTGTAAGTATTTATCCATAGGGATTTTTCGGTGGTAGGGAATTGCAAAAGCAATGGCACAAAGTTTCGGGAGAACATCGGAGAGTATTATTAGAATCTTCTGTTGAAGCAGTTGATCATCTGTAATGAAGGGCTCTCCGGGAGAAAGTGATAACGAGATCCTAATGTTAGATTTAGCAAAATTCATTTAACCCGAATAGAAGAGAGTTCGGAGTCCCAGAGTAAGGATCAAGGAGTAAAAGATCCTAATACCACCCAAATGGCGACGTGGGCCTGTAAGCCGCACATCCATGTTAGTAAAAGTTTTTCAATGACTAGACTTGACTTTGGCCAAGGAGTTGGAAAGGGAGATTCCTACAGACAGTCGGCTCTGGTACCAACTTGTGACGCCCCCGTTTTGACCGTACACTAATCATACACGCAAACGTGTACGATCAAGATCAGGAACTCACGGGAAGATATCACAACACAACTCTACAAATAAAATAAGTCATACAAGCATCATATTACAAGCCAGGGGCCTCGAGGGCTCGAATACAAGAGCCCGATCATAGACGAGTCAGTAGAAGCAACAATATCTGAGTACAGACATAAGTTAAACAAGTTTGCCTTAAGAAGGCCAACACAATCTGGGATACAGATCGAAAGAGGCGCATGCCTCCTGCCTGGGATCCTCCTAAACTACTCCTGGTCGTCGTTAGTGGGCTGCACGTAGTAGTAGGCACCTCCTGAGTAGTAGTAGTCATCATCGACAATGGCGTCTGGCTCCTGGGTTCCATCATCTGGTCGCAGCAATCGGGTATAGCAAAGGGGAAAAGGGGGGAGAAAAGCAACCGTGAGTACTCATCCAAAGTACTCGCAAGCAAGGAGCTACACTACATATGTATGCATTGGTATCAAATGGAATAAGGGTATCATAAGTGGACTGAACTGCAGAATGCCAGAATAGAGGGGAAAATAGCTAATCCTTTCGAAGACTACGCTTTTGGTAACCTCCATCTTGCAGCAGGAGAAGAGAGTAGATGGTAAGTTCACCAAGTAGCATCGTGTAGCATAATCCTAACCGACGATCCTCCCCTCGTCACCCTGTGAGTGAGCGATCACCGATTGTATCTGGCACTTGGAAGGGTGTGTTTTATTAAGTATCCGGTTCTAGTTGTCATAAGGTCAAGGTACAACTCCAAGTCGTCCTGTTACCGAAGATCACGGCTATTCGAATAGATTAACTTCCCTGTAGGGGTGCACCACATAACCCAACACGCTCGATCCCATTTGGCCGGCCACACTTTCCTGGGTCATGCCCAGCCTCGGAAGATCAACACATCGCAACCCTACCTAGGCACAACAGAGAGGTCAGCACGCCGGTCTAAATCCTATGGCGCAGGGGTCTGGGCGCATCGCCCATTGCACACCTGCACGTTGCGTATGCGGCCGGTGAGCAGACCTAGCCTCCCTTATACAAGAGTAGGCATTCCAGTCCAATCCGGCGCGCGCCGCTCAGTCGCTGACGACACGAAGGCTTCGGCCGATACCATGACGTCGAGTGCCCATAACTGTCCCCGCGTAGATGGTTAGTGCGTATAAGCCAGTGGCCAGACTCATATCAAATACCAAGATCTTGTTAAACGTGTTAAGTATCCGCGAACGCCGACCAGGGCCAGGCCCACCTCTCTCCTAGGTGCTCTCAACCTGCCCTGTCGCTCCGCCACAAAGTAACAGTCGGGGGCCGTCGGGAACCCAAGCCCACCTCTACCGGAATGGAGCCACCTGCCCCTTCAGCCCCCAACTCCGAACAGTACCATAGGTAATGTAACAGTGTAAAGTATATAGTATATGCCCGTGATCACCTCCCGAAGTGATCACGGCCCAGTAGCATAGCATGGCAGACGGACAAGAGTGTAGGGCCACTGATGGAACACTAGCATCCTATACTAAGCATTAGGATTGCAGGTAAATGTAACAACAGTAGTAGCAAGGACAGGCTATGCATCAGGATAGGATTAACGGAAAGTAGTAACATGCTACACTACTCTAATGCAAGAAGTATAGAGGAGAGTAGGCGATATCTGGTGATCAAGGGGGGGGCCTTGCCTGGTTGCTCTGGCAAGAGAGAGGGGTCGTCCACTCCGTAGTCGTACTGGGTAGCAGCGGCGTCGGTCTCGGTGTCTAGCGAGAGAAGAAGGGGAGGAAACAATAAATATTTAAGCAAACAAACGCATAGAGATGCATGACATGACAAGTATCGGTGCTAGGGGTGCCCTAACGCGGTTTGAGGTGATACCGGTGAAGGGGGGAAACATCCGGGAAAGTATCCCCGGTGTTTCGCGTTTTCGGGCAGAGGAGCCGGAGGGGAAAAGTTGCGAGTTCGATAGGTTAGGGTTGTGCGGCGGACGAACGGGCTGCGTATCCGGGTTCGTCTCGTCGTTCTGAGCAACTTTCATGTTGAAATTAATTTAATCCGAGTTACGGATTAAAAGATATGATTTTCTAAAGATTTTATTAATTTCTAGAATTTAATTAATTATTTAATTTAACTCGAAAATGGATTTACGACATCAGCATGAGGTCATGCTGACGTCAGCAGTCAACAGGGTTGACTGGTCAACCTGACCAGTGGGTCCAGTGGGACCCACCTGTCATACACTGTTTAGACTTAATTAGGGTTTAGGCTAAACAAACTAATGTTTAATTAAACTAACAGATTAATTAGATTAATTAACTAGTATTAATTAACTTAATTAATTTAGTTATTTTTTATTTTTTATTTTTTTAAATCCCTTTTTTGGAAACGTTTAGTGGGGTGGGACCCCTTGTCATAGGCCCAGAGGGGCCATAGCGGGTCGGGCGTGCGGGCGCGGCTACGGGCGAAGCCGCAGCCCGCCCAGGAGCGAGGCGCGGCAGGAGCAAGGCTGAGGGGGGCGGCCGGTGCAGCCTGCCGCCGGCGGCGGCAGGAGGGCAGCCCCAGGTGGCGCCACGTGAGGTAATATGGAGCGGAGGCGGCGACGAGCGCTACGGGGTGCGCGAGCGCGAGCAGGTGCGGTGGCGGGGCTCGCGGCCAGCACGGCCAAGGCGCGGGCGTAGCCGAGCCGTGGCCATCAGCAGGAGGCAGGGGGAGGCCAGTGCGGGGGGGGGGGGCAAGGCAACGGCGGGTCAGCGGCGCGAGGCGCGCTGCGGCGCCAGTAAACGATGGGACGGCGAGCGGCACGGCCGCAACTCGAGGAGCCAGCGAGGCGCGGGCAGCGGAGGCGCGGCAGGGCGCCGGCGCGCGGACGGGCGTGGTTGCCACGCGCACGGGGACGTGCAGGGGAGGCGCGGAGCGGGGCTAGCGAGGGCACGGGGCGGCCGGCGTGGTGCGGCGCCGTGAGGCCAAGCGGGGACGCGGCCGGGCGAGGGAGAGCGAGGAGGGGCGCGGGGTGCTCACGGGGCCGGTAGGGTAATGGCAGCGTGCTCGGGGAGGCTCGGGGTGGTCGACGGGGACGACGCGGCGGAGCGCGAGGCAGACCGGCGACGGGGCGATCCAGCAGGGAAGCGGCGCCGGTGAGGTAGCAGAGGGGCGACGGGCGGCGTCGAGCGCCAGGCCGGCGAGGGCGCGGTCACCCCGATCCCGATATGGATCGGGGGAGCGACGGGGGTGGATCGGGGGGGGGGGGGAAGTGGGGTCGTGGGGGTTAGGGTTTGGTCGGCCAAGGGGTTATGGGGGAGTGGGGACGGCCTGGGCCGGCTGGGCCGCCCTGGCGGCCTGGGTGGCCAGCATGGGCCAAAGCCCAAAGGGCCGGGGGGCTTTTCTCTCTTTTCCTTTTCTTTTTGTTAGTTTTGTTTTTCCTTTTTCTTTTTTATTTCTAGTTTCTTTTTCATTTAGTTTTTATCTAATATTAAAATGTTCCCTAATTTAGTAATACATTAAAATCCACTACAACAAAAGGTTTTACCCCAAAGCTATTTAGTTTAGTATTTTGTTAATTATAAAAACATTTATATATTGGTTTTTGCTACTGCTTTATTCACCTAAGGGTATTTAAACATTTTATAAAAATGGGGTTTCTTAACCATAATTACCTATGCATTATTTGGCACGTCTAGAGCATTTTAGTTTTAATGTTTGGAAACTTTTATTGTTTGACTTTATTTTTAAAATTTGAACTGGGTTTCGAACTGACGCGAGATTAGCAACAAAAATCATGGTGACGTGGCATCATTAGTAGAAGTTTACTCTAGCGTAATTATCCGAGCGTCACACCTATCGACCCCCAAAGAAAAGTAGAGAAATAAAACTATTTACATGGGAAAGCTCCCAACAAGCAAAAGAAGAACAGGAAATATTTTTGGGTTTTCTTTTTAATTACTACTACAAGCATGGAAATTAAACTGATTAAAAGCTGCAACTAATTTTTTTTGGTTTTTCTTAAGGTTAATTAAACACACAAGAACAAAGCATAAAAAGGAAATTAAACTAGCATGGATGATACAATGAAAAAGTATGAGCACCGACATCTAGCAATGAGTGTGTGAACATAAATGTAATGTCGGTGGGAAATACGTACTCCCCCAACCTTAGGCTTTTGGCCTAAGTTGGTCTATGGCCACGGCTGGCCTAGCGGATATCCATAATAGTAGTTGGGGTCGTACTGAGAAGAAGAAGAGGAAGACTCTGATTGCCACTTGCTGACAATCATCTCTGGATCCCACTGGTAATTAGACTGTCGTGAAGGATCAACTTGTGGTTCCGACTCTGGCTCCACGACTGGTGCTGGGTTCCGGTAGGCGTGAATAGCCTTCAACGGAACAAGGTACGTGCCTGAAGATAAATCAAACAAAGAGGGAGCAGGCAGGGTAATAGTCTCAGGATGATGCTTATTAAAGAACAATTGATATTTAAGCTCTCCTTCCCTATTCTTAACAATAAAATCATGTGCCACCATACTTTTATAATCTAGATAAACACCATGCAGCACCTTTTCTTCCTTCTCAAAATGCCTAATAGGTATGTTAAAATGTGCAGCTAGGTGTGAAGCATAGATGCCTCCAAAGATGGGGCCCTTGGTATGGTTCAGACTTAGCCGTTTAGCAATAATGTCGCCCATACTAACAGAGTTATCACTATATAAACCGTGGAGCAGAATAATAATATCAGGGATACTAAGGTTTCCACAGCTTCCGTGACCAATTAAACAACGACTAGCAAATAATGCAAGGTAACATAAAACAGGAAAATGTATGCTAGTGATTCGTGCATCGGAAACCTTCCTTGTTTCCCCTACAGTGATAGTATCAATAAACCCCTCCACATCATCACGATGTGGTTCTTCTGTCTTGCCCTCAAAAGGGACTAAACAAATCCGACAAAAATCATAAAGCGACATCTCCTTATGCTCATCATATAAATGAAACTCCACCATAGGTGGCGAGTTCCTAGAATGGAAATGAAAGTTTTGCACAAAGGTATTTGTGAGTAAAAGATACTAATCGCATTGGTCGTGGAGGAAAGCGGTGAGGCCTGCATTCTTAGCCAATTCATGAAAATCTTCATAAATACCGGCTGCTCTCAAGAAATCATCGGAAGGCCATTCACACGCCTGAACCTCTGCGGTGCGAGGCAGATTATACTTAGGCTTTGGTGCCTTTTCCTTCGAGCTTTGGCTTGATGAGCCCCTCAAAAGTCTCCTCATCATTTTCTGAAAAATTCTGAAATTTTTAGTAACCTCAAAATAAAAGTAAACCAAACTCAATAATATTGATAGCAACTACTCCTACAAGTGCCTAGGGCCTATATCATGCATCAAAACTACTTTTGACCATATAAATTTGACTTGCAAGCTCAAGAATAGGGTCACCTAAGCAGCAAAAATTTGCAATGAATAAAGAAGTAGAACAAAAACTAATTGGACCAATGGAGGAGTCACATACCAAGGAACAATCTCCCCAAGCAATTTTGTGAGAGGTGCTTTTAGCAAGGAGATCGAAAATGACAGCAAGATGAGCTAGAACTCGTGCTTGAGCTGGACATTCGTGTTCGTGGGAGGAAGAAGAAGTGTATGGGTGAAAGAATAAGTGGAGGAGGGCCACCGTGGGCCCACGAGGTAGGGGGCGCGCCCAGGGGGTAGGGCGCGCCCTCCACCCTCGTGGGCAGGTGGTTGACCCCCCTGCTGTGTTCTCAGTGCCAAATATTCTCAAATATTCTAGAAAAAAAATCATATTTAAATTTCAGGGCATTTGGAGAACTTTTATATTCGGGGTATTTTTATATTGCACGGATAATCATATAACAGACAGAAAAATATTTATGTTTATTTTATTTAATATAAATATCAGAAAGTAAAAGTGGGGTACAGAAGGTTGTGCCTTCTTGTTTCATCCATCTCATGATCACCAAAAGGAATCCACTAACAAGGTTGATCAAGTCTTGTTAACGAACTCATTCCGAATAACATGGAACCGGAGAGATTTCGAATAACACTATGTTACCTCAACGGGGATATGCACATCCCCAATAATAAGAATATCATATTTCTTCTTGACAGTAGGAAGAGGAAATTCAAAACCTTCAAATATAATCGATGGAATTTTTCCAATAGAGTTGATACTATGAACTTGAGGTTGTTTCCTCGGAAAGTGTACCGTATGCTCATTACCATTAACATGAAAAGTGACATTGCCTTTAGTTCAATCAATGACAGCCCATGCAGTATTCAAAAAGGGTCTTCCAAGAATAATAGACATACTATCGTCCTCGGAAATATCAAGAATAACAAAGTCCGTTAAAATAGTAACGTTTGCAATTACAACAGGCACATCCTCACAAATACCGACAGGTATAGCAGTTGATTTATTCAAATCAAGTCTACGATATTTCATGTCAACTTATTCAAATCATGTCTATGATATAAAGAGAGAGGCATAACACTAACACCGGCTCCCAGATCACATAAAGTAGTTTTAACATAATTTCTTTTAATAGAGCATGGTATAGTTGGTACACCGAGATCTCCAAGTTTCTTTGGTATTCCACCCTTAAAAGTATAATCAGCAAGCATGATGGAAATTTCAGCTTCTGGTATCTTTCTTTTATTTGTAATAATATATTTCATTTACTTAGCATAGGGATTGGTTTTGAGCATATCAGTTAACCGCATACGCAAAAAGATAGGTCTAATAATTTCAGCAAAGCGCTCAAAATCCTCATCATCCTTTTTCTTGGATGGTTTGGGAGGAAAAGGCATGGGTTTCTGAACCCAAGGCTCTCTTTCTTTACCATGTTTCCTAGCAACAAAGTATTTCTTATCATAACATTGATTCTTTGATTGTGGGTTATCAAGATCAACAACAGGTTCAATTTCTATATCATTATCATTACTAGGTTGAGCATCATTATGAACATTATCATTAACATTATTACTAGTTTCAGGTTCATTACTAGATTGTGTTTCAACATCAGAAATAGGAATATCATTTGGATTCTCAGGTGTTTCAACAATAGGATCACTAGAAGCATGCAAAGTCCTATCATTTTTCTTTTTCTTCCTTTAGAAGGACTAGGTACATCTATATTATTTCTCTGAAAATGTTGCTCAATTCTCTTAGGGTGGCCTTCGTGATACAAAGGTTCCTGAGTCATTTTACCGATTCTGGTAGCCACTCTAACAGCATTATCATTATCTTTACTATTCAATTCACTGAGCAAATCATTTTGAGCTTTAAGTACTTGTTCTACTTGAGTGGTAACCATAGAAGCATGTTTACTAATAAGTTTAAGTTCAATTTAACATTAGCCATATAATCACCCAAGTGTTCAAGCATATTTGAATTGTATTTCAATTGTCTAACCAAATAAGCATTAAAATCTTTTTTCTTAGCCATAAATTTATCAAACTCATCTAAGCATGGGCTAGCAAACTTAGTAAATGGGATTTCAGCTTTATCATATCTATAGAGAGAATTTACCTTTACTACCTGTGTCGGGTTATCAAGACCATGAGTTTCTTGAATAGGAGAAGGATTTGGATTATATGTTTCTTCAACAGGCGGTAAATTAAGACGATGTATTTCTTCAATAGGAGGTAAATTCTTAACGTCTTCAGCTTTAATACCTTTTTCTTTCATAGATTTCTTTGCCTCTTGCATATCTTCAGGACTGAGAAATAGAATACCCCTCTTCTTCGGAGTTGGTTTAGGAATAGGCTCAGGAATTTCCTCCGGAGGTGTCCAATTATTTTCATTTGTCAACATATTATTCAATAGAATTTCAGCTTCATCCGGTGTTCTTTCCCTAAAAACAGAACCAGCACAACTATCCAGGTAATCTCTGGAGGCATCGGTTAGTCCATTATAAAATATATCAAGTATTTCATTTCTCTTAAGAGGATGATTAGGCAAAGCATTAAGTAATTGGAGAAGCCTCCCCCAAGCTTGTGGGAGACTCTCTTCTTCAATTTGCACAAAATTATATATATATCACTTAAAGCAGCTTGTTTCTTATGAGCAGGGAAATATTTAGAAGAGAAGTAATAAATCATATCCTGGGGACTACGCACACAACTAGGATCATCTTAGCATCACCCTTTAATGAGAACGAAAATATTTTAAGGATGTAAAAGTAACGATTTCTCTCATCTTTAGTGAATAGGGTGGCTATATCATTCAATTTAGTAAGATGTGCCACAATAGTTTCAGATTCATAACCATGAAAAGGATCAGATTCAACCAAAGTAATTATATCAGGATCAACAGAGAATTCATAATCCTTATCGGTAACACAGATAGGTGAAGTAGCAAAAGCAGGGTCAGGTTTCATTCTAGCATTTAGAGATTGCTTACTCCATTTAGCTAATAACCTTTTGAGTTCATTTCTATTTTTGCAAGCTAAAATAGCGAAAGAAGCTTCTTGATCGAAAACATGACCCTTAGGAATAACAAGTGATTCTTCATCATCACTTTCATCAGTATCATCAGATTCAATATTTTCAATTACTCTAGCCCTAGCAAGTTGTTCATCAAGAAAATCACTAAGTGGCACAGTAGTACCAGGCATAGAGGTAGTTTCATCATAAGTATCATGCATAGTAGAAGTGGCATCATCAATAACATGCGACATATCAGAACGAATAGCAGAAGCAGGTGTAGGTGTCGCAAGCTTACTCAAAACAGAAGATGAATCAAGTGCAGAGCAAGATGGCAGTTCCTTACCTCCCCTCGTAGTTGACGGATAGATATTGGTTTTTGGATCTCTCAAGTTCTTCATAATGATAAGCAGATATATATATATATCCCAAGTGAATCAAAGAATAGAGCTATGCTCCCCGGCAACGGCGCCAGAAAATAGTCTTAATAACCCGCAAGTATAGGGGATCACAATAGTTTTCGAGGGTAAAGTCTTCAACGCGAATTTATTGATTCGATACAAGGGGAGCCAAAGAATATTCTCAAGTATTAGCAGCTGAGTTGTCAATTCAACCACACCTGGAAACTTAATATCTGCAGCAAAGTGTTTAGTAGCAAAGTAATATGATAGTAGTGATAACGGTAGCAAAAGGTAATAGTGGTAAAAGTAATGTTTTTGGTATTTTGTATTGATGATAGCAATAGCAACGGGAAAGTAAATAAGCGAAGAACAATATATGGAAACCTCGTAGGCAATGGATCAATGATGGAGAATTATGCCAGATGTGGTTCGTCATGTAACAGTCATAACCTAGGGTGACACAGAACTAGCTCCAGTTCATCGATATAATGTAGGCATGTATTCCGAATAATAGTCATATGTGCTTATGGAAAAGAACTTGCATGACATCTTTTGTCCTACCCTCCCGTGGCAGCGGGGTCCTTACGGAAACTAAGGGATATTAAGGCCTCCTTTTAATAGAGTACTGGAACAAAGCATTAACACATAGTGAATACATGAACTCCTCAAACTACGGTCATCACCGGTAAGTATCCCGATTATTGTCACTTCGGGGTTAACAGATCATAACACATAATAGGTGACTAAAGACTTGCAAGATAGGATCAAGAACACTCATATGTTGATGAAAACATAATAGGTTCAGATCTGAAATCATGGCACTCTGGCCCTAGTGACAAGCATTAAGCATAGCAAAGTCATAGCAACATCAATCTCAGAACATAATGGACACTAGGGATCAAACCCTAACAAAACTAGCTCGATTACATGATAGATCCCGTCCAACCCATCACTGTCCAGCAAGCCTACAATGGAATTACTCACGCACGGCGGTGAGCATCATGAAATTGGTGATGGAGGATGGTTGATGATGACGATGGCGACGGATTCCCCTCTTCGGAGCCCCGAACGGACTCCAGATCAGCCCTCCCGAGAGGTTTTAGGGCTTGACGGCGGCTCCGTATCATAGAACGCGATGATTTCTTCTCTCTGATTTTTTTCTCCCTGAAAAACAATATATGGAGTTGGAGTCGGAGAGGCAACAGGGGGCCCACGAGGTAGGGGCGCGCCCTAGGGGGGCAGGCACGCCCCCACCCTCGTGGAGAGGTGGTGGGCCCCCCGGCCTTCATCTTTTGCAGGTATTTTTCATATTTTCTGAAAAGGGGGTCCATGAAGTTTCAGGTCATTTCAAGAACGTTTGTTTCTGCACATAAATAACACCATGGTAATTCTGCTGAAAATAGCGTCAGTCCGGGTTAGTTCCATTCAAATCATGCAAGTTAGAGTCCAAAACAAGGGCAAAAGTGTTTGGAAAAGTTGATACATTGGAGACGTATCACTGCACCTGTGCCTCTCTTGGGCCGCCCCCCGGCTTTGAGGGTGCCCCCCGCGCCACGGGTCGAGTTTCTCCCCGGTTGCCTGCCCTAGGGGCCGCACCTCCCTTGGCGCCCGCGATGCCCCTGGCGTCCCGGCCTCGACCACTCCGGCGGCCTCTCCTGTGGCCTCGCCCGCCGCGGTCTCGGAGGAGGCGGGCTCTTCTTTGTCGTCGCCCATCTCCACTCCGGACCCGCTGCCCCGCCCGATGACTCGCTCTCGGGCTGGCACTCTCCCACCGAGCACGCAGTACCCCAACGATGAGTACCTTCTCACTGCTTCCATCTCTGAGCCATCTCCTCTCCCATCGTCAGCTCGAGCCGCCCTTTGGGATCCTCATTGGCTCGCTGCGATGTAGGAAGAGTTCGACGCGCTCTAGCGGAACCGTACCTGGCAGCTCGTCCCTCGGCCACCCCGTGCCAACATCATCACGGGCAAGTGGGTCTTTTGGCACAAGACTCATCCGGATGGCACTCTCGAGCGCTACAAAGCTCGCTGGGTGGTTCGGGGTTTTCGGCAACGCGCGGGCGTGGACTTCACCAACACATTTGCCCCGGTTGTTAAACCGAGCATGATCCGCGCCGTGCTCCTGCTAGCCGTGTCCCGAGCTTGGCCTGTGCATCAGTTCGACGTGTCCAACGCCTTCTTGCATGGCCACCTGGCTGAGCAGGTGTTCTGTGAGCAGCCCATGGGCTTCGTCGACGCCACACATCCAGATCATGTGTGCTTGCTCTCCCGTTGAAGCAGGCACCTCGGGCCTAGTACCAGCGCATCGCTGCCTTCTTGCAGACGCTCGGATTTACATCGACTCGCTCCGATGCGTCCCTCTTTATGTATCATCACGGAGTTTACACGGCCTACTTGCTGTTGTACGTCGATGACATCATTCTGACGGCATCCACTGTCGCGCTCCTTCAACGGCTCACTACTCGTCTTCGTGGTGAGTTTTTCCTGAAGGACTTGGGTCCTCTACATTACTTCCTTGGCATTGAGGTCGTTCGGCGGCCAGATGGGTTCTTCCTGCACCAGCAGCGCTATGCCCATGAGCTTCTCGACCGAGCTGGCATGCTTAACTTCAAGCCCGCTCCCACGCCTGTCGACACCAAGGCCAAGGTTTCCGCTTTGGAGGGTTTGCCTGCATCTGATGCAGCATTCTACCGCTCCATTGTGGGCGCCTTGCAGTACCTGACCTTGAGGCGCCCCGACTTGCAGTATGGTGTTCAGCAGGTATGTCTTCACATGCATGCTTCGCGTGACTCTCACTGGCCTCTTGTGAAGAGTATCCTCCGATACATACGTGGCACCTAGTTCTTGGGACTTACGCTAACGGCCTCCACCTTCACCGACCTCGTCGCCTACTCTGATGCGGACTGGGCCGGCTGGCCGGACACATGACGCTCCACCTCGGGGTACTGCGTCTACCTTGGGCCGTCGCTGATCTCTTGGTCCTCCAAGCGACAGCCCACCGTCTCCCACTCGAGTGCCGAGGCTGAGTATTGAGCAGTGGCTAACGCCGTTGCTGAATGCTCTTGGCTTCATCAGCTGCTCCAGGAGTTGCTTTGTGATGTTCACAAGGCCACGCTCGTCTACTGCGACAACATCTCCGCCATCTATCTCTCCGCCAACCCGGTCCACCATCATCGAACGAAGCATATTGAGCTCGATATACACTTCGTTTGTGAGCAGGTGGCTCTTGGGCGCATACTGGTCCTCCATGTCCCGACGGCGCAGCAGTTCGCCGATGTCATGACAAAAGGACTGCCTACCTCTGTCTTCGAGGAGTTCAGGTCCAGTCTTTGCGTCTCCGGCGACGCTTTGACTGCGGGGGGGGGGGTGTTGAATATATGGTTTTGTGCATGTATATTGTATAGCCTAGCCCACCTCCTAGTCATTGTATAGTTGAGGTTGTGGCCCACCTTGTACTCCATATATACATGCACTTTGCACTGATCAATACATCATGAAGCATTGCCAAACTCTCGTCTCGAACACGCACCTAGCCCCTAGGTTTTCCCTCTCCATCCTCCGCCGCCGGTAGGGGAGAAACCCCCCAGATTCGCCGCTTCCGTCGCTTCACGAGCGCGCTTGAGAGCGCGTCCACGTCGCCTGCGTGCACTCCGGCCACCTCCGCCTTGCCAACCACGTCCGTCTTCCTCCACGACGTTGACTACGTCCCCATCGTCCTCTTCCTCGACTGGGATCGCCAAGTTCGACTCCATCCATCGACGTCCTCTTCGTATCTGCTTCTCAGGACAGAGCCCGTCGCCCCATTCTTCAGCTCATCGTCATTCCTCCGCCATCGCATCGGCCACATCTACACGTCCTATGGACGCTAGGTGAGCCGAGCTGCACCTCCACCTTTCCCCTGTCGCTGGTAGCCGTCAGTAGTCACCACCCCGATCTAGTTTGCGTCATGCTCCCGTCGCTCCGGTGAGCTCTGCATTTTTTTCACGCAGTTGCTGAGGTCGTGCCGTGCTCGCGCTTCGCTCCCGCTCTGGATCCACGCCCGCTCGCTCGCCTGCTCGTCGCACATCCACACCCGCGCGCGCAACCTGCCTGCTCAGACCCCTCGCTCACTCGCCATGCCGTGCCGCACCCGAGACGAGCATGCGCTCGCGCTCGAGCTGCCGCACACACACGCACGCGCCCCAGCTCGCACCTGCACTCCCTTGTATTCCTGCATGCCCGCCATAGCCACTCAGGCCCTGTCATCACCGTTGCTGCCGCCGGCGTCGTCGTGGTTTTCTTCTGTCTTCGAGAAGAAGCCATGGCCTTCGGTTACCTAAAGAGGAGCCAAACCCCCCTTTCTAACAAGAACTCTGAGCCAGCCCAGCTGGTCAAGCCGAGCTAGTTTCACCCAGGCGACCCGGCTTTCATTCCCCGCGGGCGTACTATTAAACCCCCTTTTTTCCTTATTTTCTTGGGGCACTAACAGGCTGACCCCACCTGTCATAGCCACTGACCCCCAGGGCCTACCTATCATCCCCTCCCCCTTTGTCCTTTTTTCCTTTATTTTAGTTCCAGGTTATATTTTTTTTTCAGGAAGTGGAATATTTCCTTTTAGGGAAAATGCCTATTCTGTCATTTTCCATTTAGGGAAATAATCCATCCTAAGCATTTGTGATGATTTTTCTATAAGAATCCCAACATATTATGAATGTTTTTGGGCTAGAAAAATCCAATGAATCCATTGGTGGCATCCATTTCATTATATGAGCAAGTTTGCACACATGTCATTTTACATCATGTTGTTGTTTTGTCTTTTATGTGTATATTTATGCAAATAAGCTATGTGGTATTTTGGCACATATGTAGCTTCCTTTTCATGTCTACTCCATGCTAGATCTTATTACATGCCAGGACATGCTTTATATTGAGTGCCACAAGCTTGCAAAGTTGCTAACATGAATCTATTTCTGCCATGCATGAATTTCCTCTAAGTCTGAAACCTGTTCATATCACTTGTCATGTTTGCATTGATGCTATCATCTTTTCTGTAGTTGTTAGGAACAAGTTCAGTAAGGGTGTTTTGTTAAGTGCATTTAGGGCTAGCATGCCATGCTCAAGTTTGCCATGATGTGTCCTTGTAGCATGTAGTTTACTAGCTCTAAACATTGCTACCTGATGTTGCTTCTGTCATGCTCAGTGAATTTCTGCGAAGTCTGTTAAACTGTTGTCTTTTGCATTTTTGCCATGCTGTTTTAGATGTGTTCTAGTGAGTTGTAGCACTATTAAACCCCCCTTTTCCCTTATTTTCTTGGGGCACTGACAGGCTGACCCTACCAGTCGTAGCCACTAACCCCCAGGGCCTACCTGTCATCCCCTCCCCCTCTGTCTTTTTTTCCTTTATTTTAGTTCTGAGGTATATTTTGTTTCAGGAAGTGGAATCTTTCCTTTTCTGGCTAGTCCATTTCTAGACATTTCCCTTTAGGGAAAATGCCTATTCTGTCATTTTCCATTTAGGGCAGTAATCCATCCTAAGCATTTGTGATGATTTTTTATAAGAACCCCAACATATTATATATGTTTTTGGGCTAGAAAAATCCAATGAATCCATCGGTGGCATCCATTTAATCATATGAGCAAGTTTGCACACATGTCATTTTACATCATGTTGAAGTTTTGTCTTTTATGTGTATATTTCTGCAAATATGCTATGTGGTATTTTGGCACATATGTAGCTTCCTTTTCATGTCTACTCCATGCTAGATTTTATTACATGCCAGGACATGCTTTATATTGAGTGCCACAAGCTTCCAAAGTTGCTAACATGAATCTGTTTCTGCCATGCATGAATTTCCTCTAAGTCTGAAACCTGTTCATATCACTTGCCATGTTTGCATTGATGCTATCATCTTTTCTGTAGTTGTTAGGAACAAGTTCAGTAAGGGTGTTTTGTTAAGTGCATTTAGGGCTAGCATGCCATGCTCAAGTTTGCCATGATGTGTCCTTGTAGCATGTAGTTTACTAGCTCTAAACATTGCTACCTGATGCTTCTTCTATCATGCTCAGTGAATTTCTATGAAGTCTGTTAAACTGTTGTCTTTTGCATTTTTGCCATGTTGTTTTAGACCTATTCTAGTGAGATGTAGAAGTAGCTCAGTGTTGATGTTTTGTAGAGCTTCACCTGTACTTCACTGCCATGTATTGTGTTTTCATGTTTGGGTGTTGTAGCATATTTAAACCTTGCATCTAAGTGGCCATGTTGATGTGTTAAGCAGATTGCATCATATCTTGTTTTGCTTGTCATTTGCAAACCATGCATCCGTTTCCGGTGATCTTTATATCGATTCCAACCGAAATCTCTCAAACTATCCAGTGGCATGCTTGGTTTGCCAAGTTAATGCCATGATCATCTTTCCCCTTCGGAGTACCCATATGCATTGCACATCACGTATTACATCCCATGCCATGTCTTGCATCATGTTGCTTGCGCATTGCACCGTGATTGATTGTTGTTCCCTTGCTTGTGTTCTTGCTTTGGGTAGAGCCGGGAGACGAGTTCGTGAACAAGGATCCTATCGAGTACGTTTACGAGGAGCAAGCTTTCGACAACCCTGAAAATATTGCATGCAAGATGATCATTACCCCCGATATCACTTCTATCTTTGCTTGCTAGTTGTTCATTCTATCGCTATGTCGCGCTACCTACCACTTGTTTATCAAGCCTCCCATATTGCCATGTCATGCCTCTAACCCACCTTCATAGCAAACCATTGTTTGGCCATGTTACCGCTTTTGCTTAGCCCCCTCTTATTGCGTTGCTAGTTGCAGGTGCAGTGCAGGTTGTTCCATGTTGGAACATGGATATGTTGGGATATAACAATATCTCTTATTTAATTAATGCATCTATATACTTGGTAAAGGGTGGAAGGCTTGGCCTTTTGCTCGGTGTTTTGGTCCACTCTTGCCGCCTTAGTTTCTGTCATACTGGTGTTATGTTCCTTGAATTTTGCATCCCTAACATGGTGAGGGTTTATGGGCCCCTCTTGACAGTTCGCTTTGAATAAAACTCTTCCAGCAAGGCCCAACATTGGTTTTACCATTTGCCTAATAACAACTAAAATTTTGCATAGGGAGTAATTAACCCAAGCATTCTTAGTCAACCCCTGGGCCAAGGCTCCTCATGAGTGTTGGTACATACTAGAGCACTGTGCGGGGCCGCCCTAGGGTAACCTGGGTTATTTTGGAACATGTACGCATAGCTCATCCACCGTGGTCTGAGACGATATACACGCGGCTACTATCAGGGTGTCGGCACGTCGGGAGGTCTTGTTGGATTTGTTTTACCATTGTCGAAATGTCTTGTGCACCGGGATTTCATGTCTGATCGGAGAGTCCCGCGATGGAGGATTTTCTTCGCGGATCGTGAGCTTGTCATGGGCTAAGTTGGGACTCCCCTGCAGGGTTTTATCTTTGGAAAGCTGTGCCCGCGATTATGTGGCAGACGGGAGTTTTTAATATCCGGTTGTAGTGAACTTGAAACCAGGCTCAATTAAAATACACCAACTGTGTGTGTAACCGTGATGGTCTCTTTTCGACGAGGTTCAGGAAGAGAACACGGTGGGGTTATGTTTGAACGTAAGTAGTTCAGGATCACTTCTTGATCATTACTAGATTACGACCGTTGCGTAGTTTGTCATCTTGTTCTTGTATTCGTAAGCTAGCCACCATACAATGCTTATCGCTTGCTGCAACTCCACCATATACCCACAGCTCACCTTTAAGCTTAAATAGTCTTGCTATCGCGGGTTTTGAGATTGCTAAGTCCTCATGGCTCTCAGATACTACAAACACAGTTGCAGGTACCGACAAGACTGATGGAGGTGATTCCACTGAACTCAAGTGGGAGTTCGACGAGGACCGTGGCCGTTACTACGTTTCCTTTCTGGATGATCAGTAGTGGTGCCCAGTAGGGTCGATCGGGACTTAGCATGGGTGGTTGTCTTTTATTCGTTTGATTCCGTCCGTAGCCGGACTTTGTGATCTTCTTGAATGATTGTATAACTTGATGGTATTGTGTGACATTGTGGCGATTGTAAGCCAAAGCTCTTATTCTATCTATTAAGTACATGAGATGACCAAAGATACAACCACTCTTGCGACCACACCAATATGCACTTATACCCCAAGTCGTGCCTCGACACGTATGGAGTATAGTCGCATATTGGGCGTTACACACTGTAGACCCGACAGAACATGCACCTTCGGTGCATTCAAACGCCTCCATTAAGGAACCTATTCCAGCCACACGTCGGTTCACGAGCGGGTCTGTATTGGTACTGTAATAACATGTGTTAGTGGTCACTTTATGTAGCGACCCGACCCGAATGGATCAAGTCTACTGTGCTCCGGTGTCATCCCTGGATCAGTAATGCTGACACCACACAGTACTTCGAAGGATTTATAGCAGAGTGGCAATCACACACTTATTACATCGATGTCTCAAAAGAGAACTTATTACAATAAATATGGCTTAAGGCCATCTAATAACGATAACAGCGGAAGACTCGGAAGATAAATGGTCCATCAACTCCAACAGCATCACTGAGTATAGAACCACGACCTAAAAGCACCTTACTCGTCGTCTGAAAAGTCTGCAACATGAAAGTTGCAGCCCGAAAACGGGTCAGCACATGGAATATGCTGGCAGTGTAACACATAGAGAGTAATGGAATGAAACAGCTATACTATATGCATATATGGCTGGTGGAAAGCTCTATGGTTACAGTTTTGCGTAAAGCCAGTTTTTCCCTACTGCGAAGGAATAAATTTATTTAAGTATCATGGTAGTTGTTAAATATCGAGAATGGTTGACAGCATTCCGACCCCAATTAAGTAATTAAAACCCAACAACATTAATTAGAAGTAACGTGATGAGATTCACATGATATTCAAGTACTAGATACTCAAGTTGTCCATAACCGGGGACACGGCTAATCATGATTAGTTTGTTACACTCTGCAGAGGTTTGCGCACTTTTCCCCACAAGACTCGATCGCCTCCGTTTGGTTTCTCGCACTACAGGGTGTTTGAGAAACGGATGACCGAGACACAATCTTTCAGAAGCGCTAGCACCTTACGTTCGGGTAGACCGTACCACCTACATACCCTACATCTGCTAGTCTACCCTGTAAGAGTTCGCACGACTTAGTCAACTATGCCAGAGCTCATAATGGCTTGTGGCTGCACACGGAAGTTACTAGCATGAATGATCTTATGATCCCTTTGAGCCTGGGTGGCGGTCCGAAATAAAAACAGGCAAGTCCTGATAGACATCAGGTGTCTCAATCCACCCAGATGTGTGTTTAAGTTGCCACGTTAGATAAACCATTAAAATTAACAAACTCACATCTGTCATGGATATCACTCACCCAATCCACGTCTACTAGCATAGCATGGCATAATAAGCAAACATAGAAGTAACTTCCAAAGGTTTCATAATAACCAGGTGATAGGTACTTCCTCATCTACTTCCCATCCCACGATTTAATTAGATCCTAATCATGCAATGTGAGAGGATTGATCTAATGCAATAAAACATGGGTTGTAGAAAAGGTATGATCAAAGTGTTACTTGCCTTGCTGATGATCCGCGAGACCTAGGGTTTCGAAGTAACAAGCGGCGCAATCCGGGTGATCTATCGCAGACAAACAACAAGCACACAATAAGTACTCATCTAATGCACAGGTAAAACTCGAACAAGAGAACAAACCAGAAAGTTCAACTTAAGAACTCCGGTTGCAAAGAAAGAAAGAACCGAACAGACGACGGAAAAACAAACGGCGGAAGAAAACAACTCGGTTCTAGCAAGTTGCAACTAGGTAAAATTTTACTGTAGCAAAGGCTTGTTCAAGTTGATTAGACGGAACGGGGGTTTCGAGACGAAACTCTAGGCGCTTGAATCACCTAATTCCGATAAACGAGCGGGAATAAAGACTAGAACGAAGATCGGATCTGGGATCGCGATCGCGGAATAAATCCGACGAAAAGAAAGAGATGAAGGGTTAAAAGAACGGGCGTCGTTAACCGGGAAAAATCAGTGATCATGTTCGTTGAGACGAACGGTCCGAAAGAAGAACGAAAACCGATCTAGGGTTTTCGGAAAAGAAACCGAAAAGAAAAACCGGAAAGAAAACGGAAAAGAAACGGAACGGTTCTTTTAAGAAAAACCGAACCGGGGAAAAGAAGAGGCGGCGCGGCTACCTCGGGAGGCGGGGCTCCGGGCGGCGGCGGCGGCTTGGGGCTTGGGGTGGTGTGGGGAGAGGGGGGTTATGGGGTATTTATATAGGTGGGGGGGGGGGGTTTGTTGGGGGAGGGGGCAAGCAATAGGAGGGGGGTTAGAGTCCTACTAGGACTCGGCCTAGGGGCGGCGCAAGGCAGGCGGCGGGGCTGGCGGCTGCGCCTGGCGCACGGGGCGGCTGGGCCGGCCGGCTGGGCCCTTGGCTCAGGCGGGCGCTGCGGTCTTTTTTTTAAACGGTTACACGTGCAGAAAAACAAAAGAAAAGAAAGCTAAACGAACTCCAAAAAAAAAAATCTAAAGTAAATTTTCCCCGACTTCTAAAAATGAGTCGAACAAAATGAACTTTTCTCCGGGCCTAAAATGCAATTTTTGAAAATGCGCATTTTTCCCTATCCAAATAAGAAGCAAACAAAACTTCGGCAAAACCAAAATTTGATTTATTCATTAGATCTTCATTTTTCCTAACTTTGGGAAAGTCATATTATTCCCTCTCTCATTTTTTTATATTGGAAAAAATATTTGAAGATGAAATAAATAAATCAAATGATCCTCTTTTCAAATTTGAGAAAACTCTCAAATATGAAAATAACGAAATCTCCAACTCTCTCCGAAGGTCCTTGAGTTGCGTGAAATTTCTAGGATCGACCAAAATGCAAGAAAATATGCTATGCATGATGATCTAGTGTATAACATTCCAAATTGCAAATTTGGGATGTTACACTTTACTTAAATTTAATTATCTTTAATTAAAATTTATTCTTAAAACAAGCAAAGTATTGGCCCGTTCTATCAGTGCCATAGGATCAACATGCACAACAATTAGAGTTATTATTCTCAGGACGGACACGATCAGCACATTTGCCGCACTTTCACACAGACAATACTACCAAGTTTGAACAACTTGTTATGGTTACTGTCCTCTGCATCATCATGTCGTGTTTCCTAGCTTGCAAGATTCAGAACCAACAAATTAGATTCAAATAATAAGTACAACGGAGATGCCTACACATCTCATTGATTCCCAGCTTACAAGATTTAGAACCAACCCATTAGAGCCTTTGGATAAAGTGAATCTCAGGATTAAATCCATCTTGGCTAGCCGGGTCATACAACCCAAGAACTTGGCGAATGCTCTTGACCATCACAACATCTGTAGTTGAGTATTCCTGTTTGCACATATAAGAAAGAGCATGATTACTACAGCAGTGGCACTAGTTGAAGCAAACTTTATTTACAAAACGAGAAAATATTGCAATAGAATAGCTTTATTTAAAAAATACAACGTTAGCACAGTGTGACAAAGCACAATCATGTTGATAAAGGACAGTACTGACCTTTGTGAGATCAAGTTATTCTTCATGTCCCCATATCTTGCCATGAAGGCGATTAGTTGACATCCATTAACACCTCAGTGTGGCAGTAGAAGGAGGAGCGTCGACTCATTTCAATCACTTTTTTTTGCAACTCAACTAGAATTATGGCGCCCGCCAGTTAGAGATGGTCCGTGCCACCTCAACGGTAGGCATGATTGACTCAACTAATTCAATGCAGCTATGTGATTGATGCAGTGCACATGGACTTGATTCTATCGGATAGGTCTTCTACAAGTTATCTACATTGTAAATGAAATGGTAGCTAAGACAATAGCTCTATTTTAAATGTATTATTACTTCATTTTATCAGTGGCAGTAGTAGTGCCAAAACAGTAGCACAAGATCACTACCTGGATGCAGAGTCAAAATTAACCAAAAAGGAACATACCCGGTCATGGGAACCATAACTTAGAGAGGGGCCCCTACGCCGCTGCGAATCGATGTGGTCAACCTGCATATCCACCCGATGATTCAATTCATGTGACTTTTTCTGTAGTTCACCTGAAATGAAGCAAAGATTGCATCATTCAGCTAGCAATAAGTATTTGCTCTCATGAGCTGGCAGGTTCTTCTTTAGTAGTTGCACTAAAATTGAGCAACATTAAGATTGTCTATCCTGCTCATGCAATGTGCAACTTTAATTTTCTTATCTTTTTGTGCAATTCCACTAAAATAAAGTGACATTGTGGTGACAGTGGCGACTCATCTTGTAAAGGCTAATAAAATGTTGAACGAGATTACCAGCAGAGTTTGACGGAGATTTTGGAAACTCCAATTACCATTTTGTGCAGTTCCACCAAAATTGAGAGACGTTGCCCACGTGACATTTTAGTTGAACTGCACAAGATCTCATTAAAAAATGTTTTGTGCAGTTCACCGAAAGGTCACAATATTAACTAGGTGAAATGGATATCCCTATTCGCAAAAAAAGATAGAAAGAAAATAGTGACTTGTCAATCACAAGATGGGAAACATACACGAAATGAAGAGAATCACCTTGATTATGTTCATGGAAATCACGCAAGGACAGTAGAAATTTTAAAACGGCAACATTGCTTCAAGTTACCGGAAGCATTACGATCAATAATGGCATTTGTCAAATATGGGATTACTTTAATGGTGGCATTGCTTGTTTACTAGATGCAGTGGATCAACATCAGCTAAAGAGTTGGTTTAAGACCATGGGACAGTGGGACACCAGCACACTCAGCAGCGTAAATAAGCAAGTTACTTATCATAATGGGAAAAATAACAGGAGTACCATTTGTAACATAGTTTAATTGCGTCATATAAATGGAGGCATTAGATTTACAATAACATAGGATAGACATGTCCTTACGATAACAATGTGATTTCTTTATTTTACATGTGCCCTTACATTAACGACAACAAAAAGTTGGTATAAGGACATGCGACAGTGGACGCATCAGCACAATGTACCTACAAGGAGGCATAAAGTGGTGATGCCGAGTTTGTTCATACTCTGTGAGGGCGGCAAATATAATCCTGGAGACCTTTTACTATGTGAGGTTAGCAAATCTAATCCTGGACATACTCTATTGACTTGTCCACCAGCTGCCATTTTCTATCCTTTTTTCAACCAATAATAGATATGTTCCTTATCCAGTTTGTACTGCCTTTTCCCTTTATTTCCCTTTTCAGCCAAGAGATCGCTCGGGTATCCAGTCTCTACTACTCTCCCCCTGCTATTTCCTCTTTGAATCAAGTCCTAGATTCATGCTACAACTCGCACCCCTTAGCTATTTGAACCAAGTCCTAGATTCGACTGCATGAAGTAGCTTTACCTCTAATAATACTAAAAAATTTAGGTGGCTTTGGAAGAGCTGATGGAAGTAGAAAAAGATCACATGCAGCCTCGTGGGATGCTGGGGCTGTAGAGCAATGCCACTTTCGAAGGAACTTATACCTCAGGGTCGTCGTGATGTGGCTAGGAGGGCGGCGGGAGGTCAGATTCCCCACAATACGGCAGGGTGGAAGAAGGGGTCCGAGGACCTCCCGAGCCGCGGCACTGTGTTGAAGAGAACGTCAAGGGCAGAGGATCGGGACCCACTGGCAGCTATGGGTTTCCTCCCTCACTGCCGATGACCACGTGAACGATGTACCTAGTCCCCTATATAACCCGGCCGAAGGGATCTGGCCGGATCTGTGACCAGCAGTGAGCAGAGAGAGAGAGAGAGTCGCTACCACTGTCTTGTTTAGATCTGGAGAGGATGAGAGAATGAAGAGAGCAACTCTAGTAAAGCCAACGCTCAGGCTCCTTCCTACATATATAGTGGAGTGATTACCTTTTCTCTTCATGATAAGCGTTTCAATTCGTGTATGTGGCACTAAACAAAAGAAACTCTATATTTAACGTGACTAACTGCACGTTGCACTTTGTACTGTACTGAGTACTCCTACTTACTAGTCCTACTAGTAGTATATTGTTCACTTGTGCTCCTCGGCCCTCCATTCATTAAGCAACCCCGTGGGTGAATAAACATATAGTACTAGTACATACAGAACGAACAAGATCAAACTATTTTTGCTTTGAGATATTGACGATACAGTTTGACCACATTGCATCAATGGACTCAGTACTTTGAAGCAACCTATACATATAAACACATGCATGGTATACATTACGAATCGCTAGCTAGAGCTTGAACTATATTTGTTTACATGTACCACCTTTTTCCTTTGGTTTTCTGCTCCATGGCGCAATTCATTGATACAAAATTATACTAGGAGTATTTAAAAGTTGAGGGCAGGGCTTTTCCTGGGCAGTACGCGCGGCAGTTTTTGCGTAGCCGGTTTGAGAGCGAGGCGAGGAGCGTGAGCGACTAGCGGATTCAACTTACTGCTAGAAAGGCAGGGCTGTGTGATTTGGCGGCTTGTTACTGCTGGAAAGATGGGGTCTTGTGATATGACTACTCATTATAGTCATTATTACTGCGACGCTATGACCGGGGTGATGCCCCCTTTCGTTCCCCACTCTAATCTTGTGCATGACAAGTCGACCCGTGTGCTGGCTCTCCCACATGTTGACAACATCAGAAGGAGCAAAGAATCATGTGATATATTGGTCCCCATTATATTTCGTGCAAATTTTGAATATAGATTGAACTCACAAAATGTTCATGCATGTCACCAAAAATTATATCATTCGAAACTATGTTCAAATACAAATCCAACGACATATTTTTCTTGACATGCATTCACATTTTGTTAGCTAAATCTTTGGTTAAAATTTGGCACAAACTACAAAGGTGACAATAGAAAACAATGTGTGATATGGCCATAAAAAACAATGTACTCCTACTACTGTCCAGTCTCTAGCATGTAAGTACAACACTACTCCTCTTCCTCCTCCTCTCGGTTCATCACCATCATACTTTCCCCAATCTTGTGTTTTTAGTATCCCGCGAATCAAAGAGGCCCTTAGACTGGTTTAGGACCGGTCGTTTTTCAATATGTTACATCCAAAATTTAATGAAAGTGCTCTAGTTTCTATGAAAATAATCCGTTTGCATGTAGTAATTCATATATTTATTCTTCCGCGGGGGGTTTGCATGTAATTCGTGAGGTCTGAAATGTAAATTACACCAACATGGTTGCATATCCTTTGAGTCATGCATGGACTTTGACCCGGATGCTCTATGTCTTACATGTCGGTGAAAGGAATCAAGTTGAAATAGCCTAGGAGTAAATGTAGGAGGAAAAATGCGTGAAAAAATATCTCTGCTCCTATAAAAGACTCAGTATGTGATGATGGTGTCTCTACCATCCGTCATTTTTGGCCATTAGATCTGCATCTAACGGCTATGAGGTAAGTTGTGGCACTTTTGCAACAATAGCCCACTTCTCTGCTCCAATTTGTAGAAAACCCCTTATTATCTTATAAGCAACCACATCCCTCCCGCACCTCATCAAAACAGCCTGAGAAATATATTTTGAGTGAAAAGCAATATATTTTTTAGTGGTATATATGTATATGAAAACAAGAGGGTTTTCTTCCAAGTTTGTGAACAAGTACTATTCTACTTTGGATCCGTTGCATCACACGGGCACATTGCTAGTGTACTATGAAGCGTAGCTGCGGTTTGAAAAGGAGACCTAAAGTGATGAAAGGTATAGGTTGCACACACCCAGCTAGTGGTACTAGACATACGAGTACTCAGTACTCCTATTCTATCAACACGAGTCCCATCTGACAACAGCGTCCGTGATACAACTAGCTCTTCTCCCTCGTTTCTCTCTCTTCTAGGACATGTCATTTTCTCAATTGCACCAACTTTAGCTTTATCCACCTCAAAACCTCATTCAGAAATTTTATGTCCCAAGACAATACCTTCATGAACCATAAAGTGGCAGTTCTCCTAATCCAAGACAAGATTAGTTTGCTCTCATCTCTGCAAAACTCAATCAATGTTGCTTAAGCAATTATGAAAAGAAGTTCCGAAATAGAAAAATCATCCATGAAAACATCAACAATCTTTTCGCCAAAATCAGAGAATATAGCATTCATACATCTTTGAAAAGTAGCAGGTGCATTACATAAACCAAAAGGCATACGTCTATAAGCATAAGTTCCAAAGGGACAAGTAAAGGTGGTTTTCTCTTGATCAGGTTGTGAAATAGGTATTTGAGAAAAACAAGAATATCCATCAAGGAAACAAAAGTGTGTGTGCTTAGATAATCTTTCTATCATTTTATCAATAAAAGGTAGATGGTAATGAACTTTCCTAGTAGCTTTATTTATTTTTCTAAAATCAATTACCATTCTATAGCTAGTGACAGTTCTTTCTGGAATTAGTTCATTTTTATCATTAGGAACAACAGTAATACCTCCTTTCTTAGGGACATAATGAACATGACTTACCCATCTACTATCATCTATGGGATAGATTATACCTGCTTCCAGAAGCTTCAATATTTCAGTTCTTACCACTTCGTTCATTTTAGGATTCAAACGTCACTGGTGATCAACAACGGGTTTAGCATCAGATTCCATATTAATCTTGTGCTAACAGAGAGTGGGACTAATGCCCTTTAAGTCATCAAGAGTATATCCAATAGCAGCTCGATGCTTCCTCAGAATTTTCAATAATCTTTCTTCTTCATGTTCTGAAAGGTTAGCACTAATAATAACATGATATATCTTTTTCTCATCAAGATAAGCATATTTCAAAGTGTCTGCCAATTGTTTTAATTCAAACACAGGATCACCTTTAGGTGGAGGAGGACCTCCAAGAGTTTCAATAGGCAAATTGTGTTTAAGAAGAGGTCGTTGTTCAAAGAAAATTTTATCTATCTCATGTCTTTCATGCATATGCATATGCATATTATTTTCATGGTCTAGCAAATATTGTTCTAGTGGATCAGCAGGAGGTATGACAATAGAAGCAAGATCAATTATTTCATCCTTACTAGGCAATTCTTTCTTATGATGCTTTCTACTAAACTTAGAGAAATTAAAATCATGAGACTCATCACCAAGACTAACACCGACAGTTTGTTTCTCACAATCTATTTTAGCATTAACGGTATTCAAGAACGGTCTACCAAAGATAATGGGACAAAAGTCATCTTGTGGGGAACCAAGAACTAGAAAATCAGTAGGGTATTTTATTTAACCACACAAGACTTCAACATCTCTAACAATCCCAAGTGGTCTGATCGTGTCTCTATTAGCAAGCTTAATAGTAACATCTATGTCTTCTATTTCGGCGGGTGTTATGTCATTCATAATTTCTTGATATAAGGTAAAAGGAATAGCACTAACTCTAGCACTTAAATCACATAAACCATTATAACAATGATCTCCTATTTTAACTGAGATAACAGGCATGCCAACAACAGGTCTATGTTTATCTTTTTATCGGGTTTGGCAATTCTAGCAGCTTCATCACAGAAGTACATAACATGCCCATCTATGTTTTTTTACCAGGAGATCCTTAACCATGGCAACGCTAGGTTCTACTTTGATTTGTTCAGCAGGTTTGGATGCTCTAATATTACTTTTATTGACCACGGTTGAAACCTTAGCATGTTCCCTTGTCCTAGCAGGGAAAGGTGGTTTTTCAATAGAAGCAGTAGGAACAACTCGATCAACATTATAAATAATAGTTTCTTATTTAGCTATTACTGGTTATTTAATTTCTTATTTAATAGGTGGGTAATATTTAAACCACTTCTCTTTAGGGAGATCAACATGAGTAGCAAATAATTCACAAAAGGAGGCTACTATCTCAGAGTCAAGTCCATATTTAGTGCTGAACTTTTGAAAAGCATTGGTATTCATAAAAGATTTAACACAGCCATACTTAAGCTTAATACCTGACACTTCACCTTCTCGAGTTCCCAATCTTCAGAGTTGTTTTTAATTCTTTCTAAAAGATCCCACCCAAATTCAATAGTCTTCTTCATAAAGGAACCAGTACAAGAAGTATCAAGCATGGATTGATCATCACGAGAAAGCTGAGCAATTCTGAACAATAATTTCTCTTGAGAGCTCATGATTGGGGCATGAATATAACATTGAATTAAGACTCTCCCAATCTAGAGCGATACTTTCTCCCATGATGCCAGAAATTATATATGTAATTCCGATCATGATGAACTAGATGCATGGGATATTTTTTGGGTGAAATTCTAATTTCAATCAATTCCAATTCCAAGATCCAATGTCATCGCATAGCCTATACCATGCCAATGCTTTTCTCTTCAAAGATAAAGGGAAAATCTTCTTCTTAGCTTCATCTCTGGGTAAACCTGCAAGCTTAATAATCCACAAATTTTGTCCACATATATCAAGTGCATATCAGAATGTTCGGTTCCATCTCCTGCATAAGGATTAGCTAGCAGTTGTTCTATCATACTTGAAGGAAAGTCATAACCAATATTTTCAGTAGGTTGAGGGGTAACTAATTGTGGTTCTAGTCAAGGTGAAGATACCCCGAACAAACCCGTCAAAGGATTGTTCTCCATAGTAACAAGTGACAATAAATTTCAGCATGTAGTAATAATTTTTCCTTAACGATTTCCACTTACCAAGAGTGCTTCACTCCCCGGCAATGACGCCAAAAAAGAGAATTGATGACCCATAGGTATAGGTGATCAATCGTAGTCCTTTTGACAAGTAAGAGTGTCAAATGAGGAGCGGAAGGAAATGACAAGTAGTTTTCAGCAAGGTATTCTCTACAAGCACTGAAATTATAAGTAATGAGTAGTTTAATAGCAAGATAGTTTGTAACGAGCAAGTAATGGTAACAGTAACAAAAGTGCAGCAAGGTAGCCAAATCCCTTTGAGGCAAAGGATAGGCCAAAATGGTCTCTTATGATAAGCAAAGCGTTCTTGAGGGTACACGGGAATTTCATCTAGTCACTTTCATCATGTTGGTTTGATTTGTGTTTGCTATTTTGATAATTTGATATGTGGGTGGACCGGTGCTTAGGTTCTATTCTTACTTGAACAAACCTCCTACTTATGATTAACCCCCTCGGAAGCATCTGCAAATACGAGAAAAGTATTAAGATAAAATCTAACCATAGCATTGAACTTTTGGATCCAAATCAGCCCCTTACGAAGTAGCACGTAAACTAGGGTTTAAGCTTCTATAAACTAGGGTGAAGTGCCATATAGTCGATGTTCACATGACACCACTAAGGGAATCACAACATACATACCATCAAAATATCGAACACATATCAAGTTCATTTGATTACTTGTAACTAGATTTTTCCCGTGACCTTGATTGCTCTCTGACTATAGCGCCAGAAAAGCTCCTGTCTGCTAGGACTACGTCGGTATTTCCCCAAATAGGAAGGGATGATGCAGCACAACAACGGTAGATATTTCCCTCAGTGAAGAAACCAAGGTTATCGAACTAGTAGGAGAACCAAGAAACACAACATAAATAGCACCTGCACACAAATAACAACACCTCGCAACCCGATGTGTTAACGGGGTTGTCAATCCTGTTCGGGTAATGATGCCAAAAATTTGTAGTAGATTGAAATAATAGATCGCAAATAAAATAAAGTGCAGCAAAGTATTTTTTGTATTTTTGGTTTAATAGATCTGAAGAAAAATGCAAAGGAAAAGTAGATCGCAAGCAAATATATTAGGAAGAAGACCCGGGGGCCGTAGGTTTCACTAGTGGCTTCTCTCGAGAAAGATAACAAACGGTGGCTAAACAAATTACTGTTGGGCAATTGATAGAACCTCAAATAATTATGACGATATCCAGGCAATGATCATTACATAGGCATCACGTCCAAGATTAGTAGACCGACTCCTGCCTGCATCTACTACTATTACTCCACACGTCGACCACTATCCAACGTGCATCTAGTGTATTAAGTTCATGGAAAAACGGAGTAATCTAATAAGAATTATGACATGATGTACACAAGATCCGTTTATCTACTGCATAGATATAGATCCCATCTTTTTATCCTTAGTAGCAACGATACATACGTGTCGGTTCCCTTTGTCACAGGGATCAAGCACCATAAGATCGAACCCACTACCGGGCACCTCTTCCCATTGCAACATAAATAGATCAAGTTGGCCAAACAAAACCTAAATATCGAAGAAGAAATACGAGGCTATAAGAGATCATGCATATAAGAGATCAAAGAAACTCAAATAACTTTCATGGATATAAAAAGATATGACTGATCATAAACTCAATGTTCATCAGATCCCGACAAACACACCGCAAAAGAGTTACACCATATGGATCTCCAAGAGACCATTGTATTGAGAATCAAGAGAGAGATGAAGCCATCTAGCTACTAACTACGGACCCGAAGGTCTACAAAGAACTACTCACGCATCATTGGAAAGGCATCAATGGAGGTGGTGAACCCCATCCGAGATGGTGTCTAGATTGGATCTGGTGGTTCTGGACTCTACGGCGGTTGGATGAATATTTCGTCCACTCCCCTAGGGTTCTAGTATTTTTGGGGTATTTATAGAGCAAAGAGGTGGTTCGGGGGGCACCCGAGGTGGGCACAACCCACGAGGGCGTGCCGGGGCCTCCTGGCGCGCCCTGATGGGTTGTCCCCTCCTCGGGACTCCCCCCAGGTGCATCAGGGCCCAACATGTTCCTTGTGGTCCATAAAAAATCTCCGTAAAGTTTCGTGGCATTTGGACTCTGTTTGATATTGATTTTCTGCGATGTAAAAAACACAGAAAAACAGGAACTGACACTTGGCACTATGTCAATAGGTTAGTACCAAAAAATGATATAAAATGATTATAAAACAGCATGGAACAGTAAAAAATTATAGATACATTGGAGACGTATCAGACCTCAAGAACAAAAGTAACTAATCATAAATGATAATCATGCTCAACATCGGAGGGGTATTAAATAGCATAATGGATCTGAACATATAATCTTCCACCAAATAAACCATATAGTAATCAACTACAAGATGTAATCAACACTATGAGTCACCCACAAGCACCAATCTAAGGTTCAGGTACATCGATTCAACACAAGAGATGAACTAGGGTTTGAGAGGAGATGGTGTTGTTGAAGATGTGGATGGAGATTGCCCTCTCCAAGATGGGAGAGTTGTTGGTGATGATGATGACGATGATCCCCCCCCCGGAGGTAAGTTCCCCCGGCGGAAATGCTTCGCCGGATGGCAAAAGTGCTCCTCCCCATGTTCCGCCTCGAGACGGCGGCGCTCGTCCCAAAAGTCTCTCCTTATTTTTTTCTAGGTCAAAATGACTTATATACCGAAGAGGGGCACCGAAGGTGGGCCGAGGAGGGCACAACCCACCTGGTGGGCCCCCTGTGGTACTTATTTGCTCCAATAATTCTTACATATTTCGTAAAAATTCTCCGTGAAGTTTTACCTCATTTGGAGTTGTGCAGAAAAGGTAGCCTGACATAGCTTTTTCAGGTCCAGAATTCCACCTGCCGGAATTCTCCCTCTTTATGTGAACCTTGCATATTATGAGGGAAAAGCCATTAGAATTACTCCAAAAAAACATTGTTACGCATAGAAACATTATAAATAACAGTGGGTAAACATGATGCAAAATGGATTTATCAACTCCCCAAGCTTTGACCTCCCTTGCCCTCAAGCGAAAACTGAAATCGAAAACATGTCCACATGCTTAGAGAGAGAGAGAGAGAGGTGTCCATAAAAACAAAATAAAGACATAGAAGCATCATGTATATTATTATAACAACCACAAATTTTATCATGGAACTTTTATCACATAACTTTTATCACAAACTTCTCATGAATAAGTAAAAATTCATCACAACATCGAAGTAGAAAGCATAAAATCTATTGAAAACAAACGAACTATGTTCTTAGTCAACTTTGCAACTACAATTCATCATCTTTTCAAGAAGGGTCACATATCAGAGCCTTTTTGGCAAGTCCACATACCCAACATACTCACCGCATACCCATCATGTAGAAAGTTTCAACACTCACCACATACACATGAGCAAAAAGTTTCAACACTCACCACATACCCAACATACCCATCATATAGTCTTCTACGATTGCTAACACTCACCGCATACACATGAGCAAAAAGTTTCAACCGGACACATAGAAAGATAGGGGCTTATAGATTTTGCAACCCAACATACTCACCTCAAGGGTGATGTCAATAATAATAATTCATGCTACCCATGTCCAACTAGATATATGTGCCTAGATCTTTCCTCACCACATGATGCTTGAAAAAAGAGAAAATAAAAAGGAATAGAGAGGAAACATTGACTCTTGCATAAAAGTAAATACATAAAAGTAATAGATAGGCCCTTCGCAGAGGGAAGCATAGGTTGACATGCGTTGTTTGTTTGTATGCTCAATCTCTTAGTGCAAAAGAACATCACGTTAATTGCCCCTTATGATAGCAACCTTTGTTATACAGTCTGTCGCTTTTATTCTTTGCCATCACAAGTTCGTACAACGCTGAATTTTCTCTTAGACTAAATGATCCAAGACTTTTAGAAGAAAATTTTATTGCCTTATTGCACCGATGACAACTTGAAGGATCTTACTCAATCCATAGGTAGGTATGGTGGACCCTCAAGACAAGATTTGGTTTTAAGGGTTTTTGGATGCACAAGTAGTATCTCTACTTAGTGCGGAATTTCTGGCTAGCAAAGATGGGGGGCAAGCACCACATGTTGAAGGATCTATGACAATATATCTTCTATGTGAATATGAACAAATTTAAATCATCACGTTGTCCTCCTTGTCCAACATTAACAATTTTGGCGTATAATATTTTGATGGGGGCTCACAATCACAAAAGATGTCTAGGATAGTGTATTTGCATGTGACTATTCTCTTCCCTTATTAATTCTTTCATGAATTGCAACATTGACCATTGCTTCGTTTGTAAATCTCCAATAAAGTTTTCTACTTATATTCTTTCTTATGTGATGTCATTACTTAGTAGAAGATTAGCATATGATCTTTTTCATGTATTTCCTTTCTTTTTATTGAACATGGAAGTAAAGAGAACAAAACTTGAAACTAAACTTTATTATATATCTCGCACATGATTACAAGAATAGATCACTAAGCAAACACTCGAAAAGAAAGGATCGAACTAAACTTTTATACATCCATAGCAAAATATAACTATGGATCAAACTAAGGTAAGTAAAGGCAAAAGATAGTGGAGGCGATAGGATACCGGGGTACCTCCCCAAGCTTGGAACAAGCCAAGGGGAGTGCCCATACCAGATACTTAAGTTTCCTTTGGTTATGAAGAAGAAGGTGGTGGTGAAGAAGTGGTAGCAATCTTATCCTCAGGCTTCCAAGGCAAAGGCTCACCATCATAAGAGGAGGAGTGAGTCTCGCGGGTCCTGCAACTAGCAGCCAAACTCATACCTTTACACCTTGCCTCATATTCAAAGACTTGGTTTCGGAGATCGTAAATCTGGCTTTGGAGAAAGTTGATTTGCTTGTTGAAGGTGAAGACGATGTCCTTCATGGACTTGCCATCCATCTTGAGATCATGGGTATAGTCCGCGATCATGAGGTGATTGGCATTGAGTCCATGTTCCACGATCCCTTTGCACTGGAAGACCTCCTACTCCATAGTTTCAAGCCTAGTCTCCACAGTTCCCGTCCCGTTGGGGCCTTGCACATCGCGGATGTGGAGCATCCCCTCACACATCTCGATAGCTTGAGGGTGCTGCATCACCTCCCACAAATATGGGTTGATGAATTTCTCAAAGAACTTGTCCTTGGAGGATCTCGAAGCAGCCATGGTGGATTAGACCTGTCAAAAAACAGCAAGGAAAAGAAAACAGAAGATTTCTCCGCGATACGGTGGTCAATTGGTTCAGGGTGTATATAAAGATTTTTTATCTTAGAAAACAAGCAAATGGAAGAAAAACGGAGTCCAAAAGGTACCCTAGGTGGGCACAACTCACCTGGGCGCGCCTGGCTAGGCGCGCCCTGGTGTCCTATGCCCACCAGGGGTGCCTTCCTGGTTGTTTCCTATTTTCCTATTTTTTAATATATTCCAAAATTGACAGCAAATATTTTTGCGGATTTTTTGGAGTCCGTCTACTTACCGTATCACATACCTCCTACTTTTTCATGATTCTGGAGGGCTCCGGAAGGTTTCCTTTATGTGTTCTTCCGGTGTCATAGTTTGGATAATATTGCTTTCAACATTAATGGGCGTACCTGAGATATAATGTTTTATTCTTTGCGCATTGACAACCTTCGGGTTACTACCTTTGGCATTATTTATTTTTATTGCTCCAGACCGATAAACTTCTTTGATAACATAAGGTCCTTCCCATTTGGAGAGGAGTTTTCCTACAAATAATCTGAACTTTGATGCTTTGTTCACTATATTTGCACTGGTGGCGAACTTTGATGCCCAGTGGATGTAATATTTGTAATAGCCGTAATAGCCTAGGGTAAGTTGCTTGCTAATTTATTTCCTTATTGTCTTGTTTATTATTTTAATGGTAGTCGATGCAGTTCCCTATGACCCACTGGCCTTCTACGGGCCGTAGATTCAATGGGAATTCTACGGGCCATATGATTGATTGGCCAAACATGGGCTGTATTTTCATGGACAATTAATGGACCGCAATATGGGCCGTAATAAGCTATAATTGGAATCGTCTGTTTATGGGCCGTTAACAGTCCCATGTGTACAACGGGCTTAATTCCAACGGTAGGCATAACGGGTCGTTAATGGGCCATATTTGATGACGCCATGAAAACGGCCAAACGGATTAAAGGGCCACACACGGGCGGACTTTAACCACGGGTTGAATTTGGCCCATAAGCAGAACAAGCCAGTAACGGACCTTAAGTAATCGAATGCCGGAAAACAGCCCAATAATAAATGGGCCCTTAGAAGGCCGAAAGATAACATGGGCTGAAACGGCCCAATGGAATAATGGGTCGTTAATGGGTATAAAGCTATATATTGTTCATTATAGGCCAGTTTCACCACGGGCCGTTTATGGGCCAAGATTTAGAAAGGGCCTCATTTGGGCCGAAAGACGTCATGGGCCATACATGGGTCGGAAGTTACAACGGGCTGGAATCATATTGGACGGCCCATATGGCGCTACTAGGCCTAATTCAGATAGGCTATAACGGGCCGTGAGTTAGCGGGCTGTAAATGGGTTATATGCAAACATGCCGTTAAAAGGCTTTCGGTGGGCCGGGCCGCTACCTTTTGACTAAGTCAAACGGGCTAGCTGTTTGACCTGAATGGGCCACTGTTGGGCCATGCCACATGTCGATGTATCATAGGCATGTCCCGTCCATTTACTGGATGACTTCTGTCCCAGCACTAAGCTGACACATGGATACTCAGGCGAATGAGAATTTTACACGTGGAAAATCTACACTGGTCAGGGCTGTTAACAGGTTATCGGATCCAAACTGGAACCCGATAGCTTAACCGCGACCCGTTACGGTGGATGCCGTGTGTCGGTTACCCATGATGAAAACACTTCCATGACGCACGATTTATCGTCATGGAAGTGGACACTTCCGTGATGATAATTTTGGTATTGCCATGGAACACTTCTACGACAGCACAGGTGTGACAATCTTCATTTTTTCATAAGATCATCATGGATGTAAATGCATGGCAGAAACATGACCTATTTTGACAAAGATGTATCATCACAGAAGTGTTTTTTTAGTGGATATAGATTTCTGTAATCTGGAAATATAAAAACAACAATGTAGCAAGTGATAAAACAGAGCACAAATGGTATTGCAATGCTTGAAAAGAAAACTTAGGGTACATACTTTCACTAGTGCAATCTCTCAACACTGCTAACATAATTGAATCATATAAAAATCCCTCAACGTGTGACAAAGAATCACTCCAAAGTTCTTATCAAGCGGACAACATAAGAAGAAATTGATGTAGGTAGGCGACCACCTCAAAGTTATCCTTTCCGATCAATCTATTGAGCAGTTACTATAAGTGTCACAAACAACCCTAGAGTTCATACTAAAATAACATCATATGATATGCATCAATCAAATCTAATGTCACCCAGATACTCCAATGTCACCACAAGTATCCGTGAGTCAATTATACGATATCAAACAACTTCAGATTCATAATATTCAATCCAACACAAAGAACCTCAAAGAGTACCCCCAAAGTTTCTACCTGATAAAGTAGGACGAAAACATGCATCAACCTCTATACCTAGATTAACCGAATGTCACCGCAGGAATCCTCAAGTTGATTGCCAAAACATATATCAAGTGAATCAATAGAACACCTCATTGTCACCACGGGTATCCACATGCAAGACATGCATCAAGTGTTCTCAAATCCAAATATTCAATCCAATAAAAGTGAAACTTGAAAGGGGAAGACTCAATTCATCAGAACAAGATAGAGAGGGGATAAACACCATATGATCCAGCTCTATTAACAAAGCTCGCGGTACATCACGATCATGCCAAATAAAGAGCACAAGAGAGAGAGAGAGAGAGAGAGATCAAACACATAGCTACGAGTACATACCCTCAGCCCCGAGGGTGAACTACTCCCTCCTCGTCATGGAGACTGCCGGGATGATGAAGATGGCCTCCAATGATGGTTTCCCCTTCCGTCAAGGAGCCGGAAAAGGCCTCTAGATGGGATCTCTTTGGAACAGAGGCTTGCGGCAGCGGAGTCGAAGTTCTATATTTATTTTTGGGGGTTTCCCTATTTATAAGAATTTCAGAGTTGGAATCACGCGAAACAGAGTTACGAGGGGCCTGCAAGACATCCCGGCGCGGCCACCCCCCTGGGCGTGCTAAGTTGCCTTGTCACCTCATCGTGGGTCCTCTGATCCTCCCACGAAGCTTCGGGGGTCTCTTATGTTCCAAAAAAAATTGTCAATTTTTTTTGTCGCGTTTGAACTTCATTTGGTATGATTTTCTAGAAAACCAAAAACAAGTAGAAACAACAACTAGCACTAGTCACTAGGTTAATATGTTAGTCCATAAAAATCATATAAAGTTCATACAAAAAGTGGACCAAAATCATATAAAACTATTGTAAACATGGCATGAATACTACATAAATTATAGATACGTTGGAGACGTATCATCTACCGAGCCGAACCTCCAAGGCTTCACCACTGATGCACATCTGGTGGCCCGTCATGAATGACCCTCATCTGTGACGGTCGTTCGTAGGCCAGTCAGTGATGATGGGTTAGTACTATTTGGTTCTGTAGTAGTGAAGCATAGTGCATGATGAGTTTTAGGAATATGAATCTATGCCGATGCTAACATATTTCACATGGTAGTTCTAATATATATGAATTCCAACGTATCCCAGCAGATACAATTCTAACAAGCTCAATAAACCAAAGCCTAAACAAGCAAGGACAAATATAAATATAGCATAAAGGGTCTACTCTTATCAGTACTATACCTATAGATAGATAGTGACATGATGAATGTGAAAGAAAACATGAGAACAAAATAACTAGTAGTAGTCTTAACGCATATACTTGTATCAACTAGGGATAAATCTACAAGCCAACACAATAGTATAAACCAAAGCTCCAATATGAAAACTAGCTCTGATCATATAGCTTTTGTGAACACCATGTTTTCTACGTGAATAAATGTTTGAATATTACACTTGTGAAATTACAATAACAAAACATAAGTGTACTAACCTATAATCATTAGTTCAAGTGGCATTGCTAAATATACCACCATGAACTAAATCAAGATAATATCTAGGACTATACATATCATCATAAACACAAGAACTACAAGGACATGCAAATCATTCAGAGCATTGACATGGTGGCTGAATCATCGCAAAACAGGCATGGTAGGATGGCCAACACAATAGCATGGTCATGGCTCAAAGGCCAGGGCCTAGATAACATGCGAAATAAGAGAGTGCATAGGAAGATCAGGAACTGACTGATAATGGTTTGTAGCTAATGCCGATCATCACTACATCTGCAGTTGTGGTGTGGTAAACTCCCCGCCATTGCACGATATTAGAACTCATGGCATCATAGAAATCGACGAGGCCTAGTGGTGCTTGTGAATCCTACTATGAAATGAGCATGGGAGGCCACAGCTGGCACTACTAATGTTTCACTGAATCCGAGGACAAAAACAATCACCCTGTCGGGCGGAGCGGATAGGCACCCATGGTAATGCAAGGGCCACGTCCATGAGGTGAAGTAGGGGGGGGGGGTAATTCATATTACAGGGGGAAACTTTATGCAAAGTTCCATTAATGGGTGGTTTGATATTTCTTGTCTCTCGGAGAAGATAAATGAAATGAAGTAGTGAAAGAAGAAATAAACTATGTGGATCAAAGTGAAAAATAACATAGCCAGTAAGTCAAAATGTCCAATGGGAATGAGATCAAGGGGGACATGAAGGTCGGATCCATGTGAGTATTCCATCCGAACTATGGGAGAGGAGGGCGACATTAGTTGGTATTGAAAACCAGAGACGAAGGAAAAGAGGATTGATTGGAACATGTTCTACAAGAACTCCTGTGTAGAACACGCCCGTATTTATTCTATGGGTTGCCTTTGTACCAACCCTACAACTAAAGTACTAATCATCATATTTTGGGTTTCCCAACACTTGGTCAGGAACAGGGCACATAATTTCCTTGAAGAGAAGAGGATGCCCACAACCAATGCCTCAATAAAGGCATATGTTGAAAAGTTCCCACCGACTTTCATGGTTTTGATTTGATTATAGGTACTCTTTTCTTGATCATAGAACTAGGGCATGCATGCCATACACTACTTTATCCTTTGAATTACACCTTTTTATTTAAGTTTTGAGAGATGCCCCAGAAGAATAGATTGAATTGTATCCTTAATTTTTTGCATAGGAGAACTATCCTATTATTTCTCCTACTCTTCACGGGAATGGCCGTATTAATTTATTTTTATAGTGTGATGGGATCATGGGGAAAAGGGAGATGTTGCAACCTTACTACGGGAAAGAGGGTGCAAGTGGGTTCTGAGGTGGTGGTGGGATCTGAGGTTGGGGTGATACGCCCCAAACGTATCTATAATTTTTAATTGTTTCATGCTATTATAATATCACTTTTGTAAACTTTTTGTAAAAATTTATATTATTTTTTAGACTAACCTATTAATTATTTCCTAGAGATAGTTGTTGTTTTCTGCATGTTTTTGGTTTCACAGGAGATCCATATCTACGTATATCAAGTCATCTCGGCAATTTAATATGATTCTTTTTCTCCATGAGAAGAGTCCAAAAAGTATCGAAGCTAGCCAAGAAGACCCACAGGGCCCCATGCGTGTAGGGGCGCGTCCAGGGGCGGACCTATGCCCCTAGACCATTTGGGCCCCCGTTTACCGCCTTTCGTCCATTCTTTCGCTTGTAATAATATCATGTTTCATGAAACCCTTAGAGCAAATTTCCTATGATTTTTTCCGCTGCTGCAAGTTTCTGTTCTAAGGAGATCCAATCTGGAGGCCTTTTCCAATACTCTGCCAGAGGTTTCTTCATCAGCCTTGATGTCTCCACCACTATGTATGAGTAGATGGAATCTCCTCTCCCTCTCGTTCTTCAATTCAATGTTCCTGTGAGCTGCCTCACATGACTGGGATCAATACGATGTAATGAACGGTGTGTTTCTTGGGATATCACTACAGGAATTAGGCACTTTGTCGTATTCCATGGGTGACGGCAAAGGCATGCCTGGGGGACGGCAAAGGCCTTTGCCGTGAGCCAGCAGACAATAACAAGTCCGGCTGAATAAGCTACGACAAAGGGCACTTTGCCATCTGCTGGTAGACGGCAAAGATGAAATGGTCTTTGCCGTCAGCCAGCAGACAACTAAGAGCCTGGTTGGCACACATGGCAGGCTAGGTCGTTAGGGGGTTAATGGCATGCTTTGCCCTTTGCATCTTTACCGTCTGCCAGCGGACGGCAAAGTGCACAAATATGCCAGCCCAGATGCCCCTCCCGCTAGCTGCCACATGGAAAGATATGTCGTCTGCTGGAAGACGGCAAAGATGCCAAGATCTTTGCCGTCTGCTTGCGGACAGCAAAGCTGCCAAATAGGCCAGCCCAGTGCACCCTAGGTTGCACAGGTAGCTACCACGTGGCAGCTTTGTCGTCTGCCAGTAGATGGCAAAGAGCCTGTACAACCCCTGTTTTATGTTTTTTATTAAATTCATTCAGTTTCACAGAATTTCATAGATATATATACACACACACACATTTGAGAATACTTTCAACAAGCATAACAAGACATATACATACCAAATCATATCCCTGCCATATGGATATGATCATCCAACACATAAACATACCAAATCAAAAGTCCATATGCAACATATATAGCTAGCCAACATATCCAACAACAAGCATACAATGGTTTCATCCATACATATATAGGTAGCAAGTTTCACATTGTTCATCCTAGAAAATCCAAACAAAAAGGAAGCGCAAGGAGAAGAGTAGACTCCATCAACGCAAGCTTCCTCATTGAAAGCAAATCTGCAAATTGGAAAGAGGAAAGTTAGAAGAAGAAGAAGACTAGCTAGAAGAAGAAGAATTTTTCTTCTCTTTCTTTTTCTCCTCTCCCGTTCTTTATCTTCTTCTTCTTCTAACTAAGGTAGGTAAAAATACCATTTTTGGCTAAGGTAGTTAAAAATGCTAAGTGTAGGTCATTTTAGAGCTAAACTAGGTAAATAGGTCATTTTGGAGCTTAATAAGGTTATTATGTAATTTTCGTGGAAAATAAGCTAAGTCTAAGTCATTTTGGAGGTAACAAAGATTATCATGCCAGTTTTGACCTAAGTATTCTAAGCATGTCATAAATGAACTGAAGAAGCTAAGTGTAGGTTATTTTTGAGCCAACCTAGGTAGTTATGCCATTTTTGACCTAAGTAAGCTAATTATGTCATAAATGAACTAGGTAAGCTAAGTATAGATCATTATTGAGCTATCCTAGGTAGTTATGCCATTTTTAGCTAACTAAGCATATTAAGTCATTTAGGAGGAAAACATGCTAAGTACAGGTCATTTTATAGCTATACTAGGTAAAGTATAGGTCAAGTAAGCTTATTATGTCAATTTGGAGAAAAATAAGGTAAGTATAGGTCATTTTTGTGGTAACCTAGGTGATGATGCCATTTTTGAGCCAACTTACATAATTAAAGCTCATTTTTTATCTAACTTAGGTAAATATGCCATTTAGGAGGAAAATAAGCTAAGTATGCATTTGTTAAGCAAAACACTAGAGAAAACTTACCCTCATCACAACAAATGCGATGAAGATCGCAACTAAGGTAACAATTGATCCAACGACATAATGATACCAAGCCTCATTATCAATGGCATATTTTCTAATCTTCTTAAGCTTCAGGCGCATTGCATCCATCTTCAAGCACATTGCATCCATCTTCATCTTGTGATCATCGACAACATCGGCAACATACAACTCCAATTTTATCTTCTCTTATTCAATTCTTTTAGTTTTTCCTTTCAAATACTCATTTTCTTTTTCAGCTAAATTTAACTTCTCGACAAGAGGGTTGGTTTCAAATTCTGGTACACATACCTCCTAGATTAAAGTATCTCTATGTCAACTTGATGGCCATAATTGTCATAAATGCAAAATGCAACAAATAGTTATAAAAGAGAATTTACCACATCCGAATCATAAAGCGGGCGAGGGCCAACGGGGACGGACATCAAAACCATGGCACTATGTACAAGAAACAATCATACAAAGTAAGAAAATTATACAAGTAACTATATAAATCATACAATCATACAAGTAACAATATAAATCAAGTACAACATAAAAATTGAATACCTAATAATAATCTGGATCGTCGGGTTCAATAAATGCTCCGGGATCAATAAATGCATCATCATCATCACTATCAGCAATGACGTGCTCATCATCATCATTAATAAATGCGTCATCATGTGGAAGGACACCTTTACGTAATTGGTCAAGCATTGACAGGTCATCCGCAGTAGTAACATCTTCTAGTTCAACCTCTTGTTCCGGCTCAGGGGTGAAGGTGGGTTCACTTTCGCTGTCTAATTCAATGTTCTGGGTGAAGTAGAGCGGTTCTTGAAACAATTTTTGGAAAGACGTGTTTCTTGGAAGAATTCTCCTTCATATGTGCCTGGGTTAATGTGAGGTTCGTAATCCTCTTCATTGGGGGGGGGAGGTGGTCTAACACATGGCGGCACTTCATAAATGACATCCCAACCATTGAGATTTGGATCACTTTGACAGGCCCACAGTAGATAGAAAACTTGGGTGCCTGTTGAGCCATAATATAGACATCGGGAACCTCCAAATGGGTGCTTTGTTTGATTTCCACTAGCGCTGTATGTTCATGAGTCCTTCTAGTCTCGTTCGGTTGGAACCAATAACATTTGAAGACTACGATGTTTGGTGGGTTTGCACCATAAAATTGAAGTTCATAAATTGCTTCAACTCTTCCATAATACTCGGGATCTCCTTCGCCGGTAGTAGAGACACAACAATTTGTAGACTTTTGGTCGGCCATAGATAGCTCTTTGCCATAGGTACAAAAGTGATACCCGTTGATGTCGTATTTGTCAAATGAACGGACCTTAAAGTCAAAACCATTAGCAACTTGTCTCAGTTTGGCGTCCACAAACTCTGAATTAGCCTACAAGTTTAATACGAAAGTGATTGTTGCATTAGCCACAAGTTAGACGAAGAAATGAAATGGTCTAATGGAAATTACCATTTGTTTGAACCAAAAGATGAAACCGGGATAGCCGCCTCCATGCTTTGCTGGAAGCTCATACTCTTCGACGGAATCCTTTTGGATCACCGCTCCGTACGTGAATTTTGCGACGTATCGACTGTATCAAATTTATCTGGGAATAAGAGCAGTTCAAAGGAATTAGAAGTTGCAAAACAATGTACCGAGAACTTACTCGATGTACGGCCACACTTCTGTTAGGTTGGTGAAGATATACAATGAAATGATCTGCCATTCTTCGAAATCCAACGTTAAGGAATTAGAAGCACCGATTGGTGCGAGACCCCCTTTGAATTGGCTGAGGTTGGATCCACCCTTTTTAGGGGCGTCAGCATTGTACCGAGGCTTCGGATTATGCAAATGACAATTTTTGGCTTCATAGTGTGCTGTCACGAAGTTTGCCGCCTCCTCAGTAATGAATGCCTCAGCCACCGATGCTTCAATTCTACGTTTATTTTTACATTTTTCTCATAGCGTCTTCTGCATCCTCAAAGTTGTGTAGCACCAACAATTTTGCACGGGGCCCCCCAATCTTGCCTCGGTTGGGAGATGCAAAATCAAGTGTTGCATTGGATTAAAGAAGCCCGGTGAAAAGATCTTCTCTAACTTGCAGATCAACTCTGGCACCAACTCTTCCATTTATTCTAGCAGGCCAGGTGATAGTTCTTTCGCGCAAAGAACACGGAAGAAATAGCTCAGCTCTGCCAGTACTAGCCATTCATCCTCATGGATGAAGCCATGCAACATCACCGGCATTACCCGCTCAATCCATATGTGCCAATCATGACTCTTGAGAGCAAATATCTTCAATTTATCAAGACTCGCTCCCCACTTAAGATTTGCTGCGTACCCATCGGGGAACATCAATTGCTTTTGCACCCACAAGATAATTTCCCTCATAGCTGGCCTTCCAAGATTGAACCATGCCTTTGGCTTCGTCCAGTTCTGCTTTCCTTTCGGTTCTTCATGTTTTGTAACGGTTTATCACATAGCACCTGCATATTGACTCTAGCCTTAGTATTATCCTTTGAATTCCCCTCTATGCCGAACAATGTACCAAAAGTGCCTTGGCGATATTCTTTTAAGTGTGCATCACATCGATGTTGTGTGGGAAAAGGAGGTCTTTGATGTAAGGCATATCCCACAAGCATGTCTTGTGAGTCCAGGCGTGTTTCAAATTATATCCCTTGAAATACCCTGGACGCTCTGTGTTGGTGTCAAAACCGGCGGATCTTTGGTAGGGGGTCCCGAACTGTGCGTCCAAGGCGGATGGTAACAGGAGGCAGGGGACACGATGTTTACCCAGGTTCCGGCCCTCTTGATGGACGTAATACCCTACATCCTGCTTGATTGTTCTTGATGATATGAGTATTACAAGAGTTGATCTACCACGAGATCAGAGAGGCTAAACCCTAGAAGCTAGCCTATGGTATGATTGTATGTTGTCCTAGGGACTAAAACCCTCCGGTTTATATAGACACCGGAGGGGGCTAGGGTTACAAAAGGTCGGTTACAAAGGAGGAGATATACATATCCGTATTGCCTAGCTTGCCTTCCACGCCAAGTAGAGTCCCATCTGGACACGGGACGAAGTCTTCAATCTTGTATCTTCATAGTCCAACAATCCGGCCAAAGGATATAGTCCGGCTGTCCGGAGAACCCCTAATCCAGGACTCCCTCAGTAGCCCCTGAACCAGGCTTCAATGACGATGAGTCCGACGCGCAGTGTTGTCTTCGACATTGCAAGGCGGGTTCCTCCTCCGAATACACCATGGAAGAGTTTGAATGCAAGGATAGTATTTGACCCTGCAAAATAAGTTCCACATACCACTGTAGAGAGAATAATATTTCCACAAATCTAATCTGCTGACACATTTTGACAGCATGACATCATGCCACGGCCCGGTCATTATTTGAACCATTTTTCTTTAACCAGCCCCGCACATAACGCGAGGCGGTTTCCTTGACACGTCTTGTCAAAGCAGAGATCGTGTTCCCCTTATCACGGGATTGTCATCAATACAAACATGGGTAACCCAACCGTGCCTGTTGGTATGACTCCTAGATCTTAGGTAAGTCTTAAACGGCCACGAGGAGGACGCCTGGTATTCATCATCTTTATAAAGGGGACAAGGCTTTTTATTTTCTCCCTCCCGCGCTCAATTGAATCCTTCCCCCACCTCGAGTTCTAACACCCAAAGCTCAGGTCAGGTGCTTCGGACCTTCAATCATGTTCGGATCCAGCCTTCAAGGCCGGTGGATGCCTTCCTCCGTCACGGAGGAGGACATCAAGAAGTTGAGGGAGGCCAGATATCTGAGCGCCGAAATTTCGCATAGGCTGCCCACCAGAGGGCAGGTCGTCCCTACTCCCGAACCCAACGAGAGCATTGTGTTCGTCACCCACTTCCTCCGAGGACTAGGCCTCGCTCTGGATCCCTTTGTTAGGGGTCTTATGTTCTATTACGGGCTGGATTTTCACGATCTAGCCCCGGATTCCCTTCTTCACATCTTGTCATTTATTGTCGTATGTGAGGCCTTCCTCTGCATTACCCCTCACTTCGGACCGTGGCTCAAGACCTTCGATGTGAAGCCGAAGACAGTCGAGGGGCAGTACGCAGCGTGCGGAGGTGCTTTAATAAGCAAAATTGCTGACGCCCCATGGCCAAAGGGTTCCTTTCCAGAGGTGTTCGGATTGTGGCAGCGGGAGTGGTTTTACCTCACTGCTCCTCGAAGTGCCAAATGGGTAGCTGCCCCCACCTTTCGCTCGGGCCCCCCACCACAACTGATGTCATGGATCAGCAGTGGGCTAAGCTGGGGTCTAGCCAAGGATGTGCCAACACTGCAGAGCCATATCCGAGATCTCTTCGAGGGAGATTTCAGTCTGGTTATGGTAATGCAAGTTATGCTAGTTCGTCGAGTCCAGCCTTGCAAACGCCGGCCCCTCCGCATGTGGGAATTCAACCAGGAAGGACCACACACTATTCAGCATTTCCTCCGCATGACGCATGAGGAGATGTACAAATCATTCTTCGGACCCCAAATAGAGTGTCCGGACACCATCGAGGACGTGGGCCTGAGCTGCAACTGCCCCACTGCCCAAGTAAGCAATCCTATGGCCGAACACACTGTCCTTTATTTATCATGACATCATTCTGAAGAATCGCTCTTTGACCAGGACTGGATAACAAAGGCGAAGATGATCCGGTGTTCGGCCCCCCTTCCTGAGGGCTTGGACAATCCGGTGTTGGAAAAGATGCTCGAGCTAGCACCTTGTCTAGTGCCCTCAAAGGAAGATGAAGGGGGGAATAAAGAGGGCGAAAGCGGGCCTCCTTCGCTACCTATTCCAACCGAGGGAATGAGCGCCTCCGCGAGGGAGGATAACCAAGGGGAGGAATCTGACATTCTCTCTCCCCAGGGAAGGAAGAGGACTACCTCTGAAGATCCGAAAACTAAGGTTTCCAAACGGGAGAAGAAATCTCAGCTAGAGGGTCCTGCCTCAGTGGGTATTCTTGCCACACAATGTCCGCGCGGGGATCAGCCCTCTACTAAGCTGTAAGTAATCAAAAAGTACTTAATAGTGAAAATATCCTACCTTACTTCCGAAGACAATAACCGATGCTTATAAATTGTAGTCCGGATCGCAGCCCCTCTCGACAGAGTTCATCTTCGGGGGATCTTCTTCCAGAGATGATGGAGAGCGAAACACCTCCCCCGGACTCCCCAGCTCAAGAAGCGGGTGACCTTGAAGCGTCGTCGCGAAGGGTATCTCCGGATCCACTAGGGACAGAGGATAACCCTTTGGCTGCCTGGAATCCCCAGTATCCGGCTCCTAAGGAGAGCGATAGCAAGGGTCCGTACAGTGTGCGGTCGGACGCACCGAAGGATCTTCTGGGGCAAGCTGCCGTCTCGGAATCGCATCGTACGCTAATGGGTACGGTAATTGAAAGGATTTCATCCGCTGAAAGCGGGTTGCATGAAGCTTTTATGAGTCTGCTGAAAGGCTTCGAGGTACGTGAAATAATGTATGCTTTTAACAGTACCGCATACGTTAGGTATGCCCATGCAGATAGTAGCCCCTGAGACTCTAGTTGTCGTCAAAAACGGCGGCAAACAGAGGATCATAGTCCCAGGAAATAACCAGACCGCCTTTATGTGCAGGTTATTGAAGCTCTGGTGGCTAGCTGGACTGATGGGTTTGCCGAACTAAAGCGGCAACTGGATGCGGCAGATGCCGACATCATGCTTGTCAACAAGCGGCTTGACGAGGCACAGGGTGAGTGATTTTTCTGGTGATCATCACATAATAAGAGAAGCATGATGCCAGTATATTTAATATGTTGTGACTGTAGATGGAGCTGCCACCGTGGAAACCCTTCGAGCGGAGCTTGCCCGAGCCAAGGAGCAAGCAAGGAGTAGCAATGCGGCTGCTTTAAAGGCAGTCGAAGAGTTAAGGGCCGAACAGGCCGCGCATTGCGAGAGCAAGGAAAAAATAGCCAAGATGGCTGTAGAGTTAAAATATGATGTTGACTGTTACCAGCTTCTTGAAGAAGAAAACCGGGCGAAGGCGACGGACCTGGAGAAGGCCCGGGTGGCTGCCAAGGAAGCCCGGTCCAAAATTAGAGCGACGAAGCAGGAGCTGAATCAAGCTGCAGATATCGTGTCTGGGAAGCCCTTCTTGTTGCGAACTAAGTTCGGAGATCCGAAGTATGCTCCTCTGGACCGGCTATGGAGTTCTGCGGACACGTACATGGATTTGGCTGCAAGTGCTGCTGATGCAGCCGAGTACTTCAAGGATCAGAAAGGTCCCGAAGTGGAAAAGCTGTTCTGGTCACAGTTTCACACTCCAGTCCGTCCGCTGCTGCTGAATGAGCGATTGGCCGGGTGGACCGAGCTCCATAGGTTGTCCGGACTTGCCATGAGGTCCATTGTGGATCACCTGTGGCCGGGAGGGCCAAGGCTGAGTAGCTACTTTAGCTTAGTGTAACAATTCCTTGATGTTGTGCCACGCATCGATGCTGTAAAGAGATCGGCATGCATAGAAGGTGCGCGGATGACCCTTGCCCATGTCAAGACATACTGGGCGGAGATGGAGGCCACCACTGTTGCGGCGCAGGGTTCGACCGTAGGCCGAGTGGCTGCCGAGCACTACTTTGAAGAAGTCCTTGAAGGCGCTCCTTCGATAGAGGCTCAGTGCTCGAAGAATATTATTTTCCAGTGACATGTAGTCCCATTGTACAAACAATGTTTACTGGATTAATCAAGGTTGTGTTTATACTTTTGCCCGAAAGTACTATGATGCCTCCTGTGCGGCCTTTTATGTATATATGTATATAACCTGAAAGTTTGCAGTCGTCGGCTTCCGCCCCCACGCATATAATGCGGGGCTGTTCACAAAAGATGCATATCCACACTTGATCCAACGTCTTTGTCCGTTAAGGAGGTGATAGTGTAGCGAATGAGGCAATCGGACTATATTGCTTTAACACTTTCACTTAGCCATAGGAGTTTGATAGTGGGGCTACTATATAGTCCCTGGTACTTTTGCGCTCGTCCGAATATGGGGCGTGTACGTACATGACCGGGAAACGGCCCTTCGTTAATGCGAAGGAATCCCGAAGATTCCGATCAGTCATTGAGTGGTTGACCAGTCTCTCGCTATATCATGACAGTCAATTTTCGGCTTTCTCTACTGAGGTGCTCATCCGGATGAACCAGGGCACAATCGCAGTAGTTCTCCCAGTGCTACCTTAGCCGATATAACGGAACGTAAGGTACCAAAACGTGGGAGCCGGGTAAACCCAACATTTTACCAAAGACATGATTCAGAGCTGATGCATATAGGGCCAAAATCGCGACGCCGAACACTCCCTGAGGTGTTTGGTCTTTATAACATATGTCGGGCTAAATAATGCCCTTTATAAGAAACCCCATGTGTCTAGGTACGTGCAAAATCCTGGCGTGGCCACATGCCAATAACGCCGGCATCCTTCTCGGTTGTGTGGAGTATCCGGAGGATGTGAGCAACAAGAGACAGTAAAAAAGGTTTATGGAGGGTCTTAATCTAAAAAGAAACCTTTGGGCGGGTCCCTGTTGCACGTCTACACCTGTGTCTCCGTTGTGCCGTGTCCTGGACGGGTGTAGCACGATTGTCATCTGCAAAAGGAAAGAACTTAGGTGAAAGTTGCCGTGCCAAAAAGAAGAGTGAATTATCAAAATTACAGAGAAGCCTAGTTGAGCCGGGCTGGCCCCGATTACACGCGGGAAGCCCCTGGTATCGTTTTATGAAGGTTCGGAAACTGATCTCATGCATGTATGATGGAACTCCGGACTCGTCTAACCGTGTCCGTGGTCTTGACAACCTGCCATTTTGCTGCTTGGTGAGGCCGTCTAGTGTGCAGCTGTTAGAGCTGCCGCGTCCTCTTCCGTACGTAAGGAACGGTTGGTATTTCCGCTAACTGTGATGACGCCTCGTGGGCCGGGCATCTTGAGCTTGAGAAAAGCATAATGCGGTATTGCGTTAAAACGAGCAAAAGCCGCCCTTCCGAGTAGTGCTTGAAAATCACTTTGGAATGGAGCGATGTGAAAAGTTAACGTTTCACATCGGAAGTTATCGGGAGAACCGAATACCACCTCTGTAGTAGAGAGCCCATGCAGTGGGCCTCTTGGCCTGGTATTACTCCCTTGAAGGTAGTATTATTGTGGCTTATTTTTGTCGGGTCTATCCCCATTTTGCGGACTGTGTCCTGATATATCAGATTTAGATCACTGCCGCCGTCCATGAGGACCCTAGTGAAATGGTACCCATTTATTATTGGGTCTAACACCAAGGCCGTCAGTCCTTCGCGCCGGATATGTGTATCGTGATCCCTATGATCAAAAGTGATCGGGCAGGCCAACCAGGGGTTGGACCTAGGGGTGACGAGCTCTATGGCGCGTGTGCATCGGAGTGCGTGATTGCTTCTCCCCTTTGACACATGGATCACGTTTACTGTTTTAACCTCTGGTGGGAACTTTTCTGTCCTCCAGTGCTTTGCTGGCGAGGTTCATCCTCGTCTTCGCTTAGTGTCTCTTCCCCTTTGTGTTCGGCGTTTAGCTTACCGGCCTGCTTGAAGACCCAACATTCTCTGTGGGTATGATTTGCAGGTTTGTCTGGGGTGCCGTGAATCTGACAGAGTTTGTCAAGAATTTTGTTTAGGCCAGATTGTCCTTCTCTGCTGCCTTTGAAAGGCCTTTTCCGCTGACCTGGTCGGGAGCCCCTGAATCCGGCGTTTACCGCCATGTTATCTGGGCTACCTTCTTTATTTCGACGCTTGTTTTTGTTGCGCCGTGGTTTACCATTGCCATCCCTGACTTCGGATGTGCTTGGGTCACTGGTGCTGCTACGGGCCAACCAGCTGTCCTCACCCGCACAAAAGTGGGTCATGAGGCTTGTTAGGGCTGTCATTGTTCTCGGTTTTTCTTGACCGAGGTGTCTGGCGAGCCATTCGTCTCGGATGATGTGTTTGAAAGCTGCTAAGGCTTCGGTGTCTGGACAGTCAACAATTTGGTTCTTCTTGGTGAGGAACCTGTTCCAAAGCTTTCGGAAAATTGGCCCGGAAAGCGTCCTCGAGCTCCTCCCAACTTCCAATTGAGTTTTCGAGGAGGCTTTTCAGCCAGTGCCGAGCTGGCCCTTTAAACTTGAGGGGCAAGTATTTAATGGCAAGGAGATCGTCTCCATGAGCCATATGAATATGGAGGATGAAGTCCTCTATCCAGACTCCAGGGTCTGTGGTTCCGTCGTACGCCTCTATGTTCACCGGTTTGAATCTCTCTGGGAATTCATGATCGAGCACCTCATCAGTGAAACATAAGGGGTGTGCGACGCCCCTGTATTGGGATGCGCCATGGTGTTCGGACGGTTGTAGTATTTGGTGTTGGTTGTGTACTGTAGCGCGCTTCCTAGATCCGTAGATGGATCTGGTCGTGCCAGATTGTTGGCGCAGGTTCTCATGTATGTTGTGTGCTGACTTGTGCGCGACCTTGTTAGCCGCTCTATCGCGTTCACAAGGTGGTGGATCCAGCCGGTTGGCCGCATCATTCTTCGGCTGTGTGGGCTCTAAGGCCTCATCGTCAAATTACGGTACTAGCTTGCGCTTTGGATAGCTATGTTTATGGTAGCTTCCACCATACTTTGTTACTTTATTCCACTTGCTGTTGAGCGTATCTTGTGCGACCTTGAGCCTTTGCTTCTGTTTCTTTAGGCTTCTCACTGTGGCAGTAAGCCTTCTGTGGAGGTTCTCTTGCTCCAAGTGTGTTTCCGGGATGATGGGTGCATCTTCGTCCGGACTGTTTTCTTCCCTAGACGGGGATTGATGAGGCTTATCTTTGGCGTCATCGTGTTCGGACGTCAGATCCGTACTATGTTTGCAGTTTGCATCTTGATCGTGTTCTGCCACCGGGGTGGTGCAGTTGTCGTCTCTTCCAGAGTCACGTGGACTATTATTATCGACGTTTTTTCTATGGCGGGACTTAGAGCGGCGCCGCTGACGTCGGCGCTTGGGTTGCTTCTTGGAGGGTCATCCTCCACTTTCTCATCGCCATCGCCATTGGCTTCTTTGGGGGTGTCCACCATGTATATATCATATGATGAGGTGGCGGTCTAGTGCCCTGAGGGCGGTGGATCCTGTTTGTCTCCGGCTTCGTTGTCCATACCGTCGAAGTCTTCAGAGCCGAAGTCGAGCATGTCGGTTAAGTCGTCGACGATGGCTACTAAGTGGGTGGTGGGTGGGCAGCGAATTTCTTCGTCGTCCGCATCCCATTCTAGCCGGACATAGTTCAGCCAAGGTTCTCCTGATAAGCAGAGAGACCTTAATGAATTTAGCATGTCTCCGAAAGGTGAGTGCTGAAAGATATCCGCGGAGGTGAACTCCATGATCGGTACCCCGTCGGTTTCGATAGACACGGATGTAGGCGGCTCGGATTCCGTGGCCGAGGATAAATCCAGTGGTTCGGCGACACGGCTCTCGTAAGGGGTGAAGCCAGTATCCTGCTCTATCACCACTGAGAGTGCGGCCTCCATGGCGGGGTCCATCCCTCCGCTCTCGGATGGCAAGACTTGCTCCAGATTGATGGACGGAGTAGTTGCGGATGCGATTTCCCGAACATTGTCTGACGGCAGAGTTACATCATGCTCGTCACGACTGTACGGCGCGTCCGGCGTGGGCTCGAATCCGTCAAAGATCAAGTCTCTGCGGATATCGGCCGTGTAGTTCAAGTTTCCAAATCTGACCTGATGGCCAGGGGCGTAGCTTTCGATCTGCTCCAGATGGCCAAGCAAATTGGCCCATAGTGCGAAGCCGCCGAATACGAAGATGTGTCCGGGGAGGAAAGCCTCACCCTGGACCGCATCCCTAGCGATGATCGAAGGAGCCATCAAGCCTTATGGTGGTGACACAGTGGAACTCTCAATGAAAGCACCAATGTCGGTGTCAAAACCATCGGATCTCGGGTAGGGGGTCCCGAACTATGCGTGCAAGGTGGATGGTAACAGGAGGCAGGGGACACGATGTTTACCCAGGTTCGGGCCCTCTTGATGGAGGTAATACCCAATGTCCAGCTTGATTGTTCTTGATGATATGAGTATTAGAAGAGTTGATATACCACGAGATCAGAGAGGCTAAACCCTAGAAGCTAGCCTATGGTATGATTGTATGTTGTCCTACGGACTAAAACCCTTCGGTTTATATAGACACCGGAGGGGGCTAGGGTTACACAAGGTCGGTTACAAAGGAGGAGATATACATATCCGTATTGCCTAGCTTGCCCTCCACGCCAAGTAGAGTCCCATCCGGACACGGGACGAAGTCTTCAATCTTGTATCTTCATAGTCCAACGGTCCGGCCAAAGGATATAGTCCGGCTGTCCGGAGGCCCCCTAATCCAGGACTCCCTCACTCTGGATCTGGCTCAAGAGCGTTTAACTAGTCTAGGGTCTGTTGGCCTGTCAACGCAGGTGGTGTAGAGTTTTTGACAACTCTACCTTTGATGAAGTTCTTCTTGTCTTTCCTGAACTTATGGCGATGATCCAGGAACGGTCTATGTATGTCGAAGCAAGAAAACTTGTGACCGTCCTGAAGCCAACGAAACTCAAGAGCTCCCTTGCATGTGGGGCACGGGAACCTTCCATGGACACACCAGCCAACGAATAGCGCATACGCCGGCAAGTCATGCGTCGAGTACATGTAGCAGACACGCATTAGGAAGTTCTGTTTGCTAAAGGCGTCTTATGTCTTGAACCCATTATCCCAGGCTTCTTGCAATTCTTCCTTCAGCGGCTGCATGTACACATTCATATTCTTCCCCGGATAGTTGGGCCCTAGAATTATCAACGTCGGGAAAATGTTCTTTCTTCGCATAATCTGTCCGGGGGGAGATAGAGTGGAAAGACAAATATGGGCCAACAATTGTATTGCTCTGCCGTCAGACCAAACACAATGAACCCATCCGTGCTTATGGCGGCTCGAGGATGCCTCGGATCTGCTGCTTTGTCATCATGTAATGCATCGAAGCGCTTCCATGCTTCACCGTCTGATGTGTGCACCATCATCAACTTCCCATCTGCATCTAGTTGGGTTTTTTGCCCATTTTGTGCCATGTCATCTGTCTGGCCGTCTCTTCGACCATGAAAGACGTTGAAGTCTTGGTATGATTGGCATATATCTAAGAACAGTAACGGGGATTTTGGTCTGCGTCTTCTCACCCATATCATTGCCTACCACAACAAACCTGGATGACTTGCAAATGGGAAAATAGTTCAAGTCCGCATACTGAAGTCTAAATAAGGCACATCCTTTCTCACGGGCATGTATCTTCTCATAGGGAATCTTAAGAGCACGGAGGATTTTGTCTGACTGGTACAGGTTTGCAGGTAGTACATGGCCTTTGGGTAGAAACATCCAAATACTGTCATCATTGCGTCGTAGCATTCTCTGCCCAAGTTGAATTAAGCCTTCAAAGCCATTATTTGTGAGATGGCATTTAGCTGACAAAGCTTAGTGTGCTCATGGAGAGGACATTTTGATGACTCCAACATTTCATTGGAGGCCTTTGCAGATTCCTCCATCTCATCATCCGAGTACCGAGCATCATCAAAGCCTTGCACCATGACTTGCATCCGGTACCATGCTCGTCGGTGTGACGATGAAGCACCTCAGCTCTGGCACGTTCGGCAGACTCGCCATGAAATGTCCACACCATATAATCTAGCATAAAACCCCTCTTCTGCAGGTGTTTACCCATTTCTTCCTCTGTCCTCTTGTGGCAATTGTTGCACTTGGCACAAGGGCACCATGTTGTCCTCTAGTCATTTGCAAATGAGCCTCTTAGAAACCCCTTAGTTTTTGTTAACCATACAATGGTCATTTCTTTCTGACTAGTGTGCCTGGTGTACATCCACGTACGATCACTCATCTTGCCTAGCTACTGGACACATAAGATATATATATATATATATATATATCAGCATGTATATATTCATCAGTTAATGGAGTTTGTCACTTTTATTACATCCATGCAACCTAGACGCTAATAGGTAAAGATAGGTCCTAATCCCACCCGAGTATGTGTAGATTGGGTTCGTTTTCCCATGCTCTACTCCGGGTCCGACGCAAAATTTCAGCAGCACCTCCCCGCAGTTCTCCTAATACACATATCGGCAATAAGCAGAGAGGATGTGTACCCGGAGAACAACAGGGAGGCACTGACGAAATTATGCATCAGATCCGGAGTAGAGCATATGGGAAAACGAACCCAATCTACACATACTCGGTCTGTCCATGGATAACGTTGGACAATTCGAAAGAATCATAGTTATAAATATGCAAATCCATGCATATTTGTAGATGTAACCCTTTTGAACGAGAGACGCATAGTGGTCACGCATACTGATGATTGAAGACACCTATAGCTGGCAAGTTTCATCGGCACGAAGACCGGATCAGAGCAAATGAAGTGGGGAGGAGGAGATGTCATTTGTGCTCACCCACGAATGCAGGGGCGAAGCTCGTCGAACACTAGACCCTCGTAGCGACGAAAAAACTACACATTTAAATCGAAAGATGAGTAACATAGAAATATTGTTTTTTCTATCAACCTAACTAAATATTTACAACAGGACGAGTGGGTTAGGGGGTTCCTCGGCGTCGATGGAACCCTAAATAGAAAGTATCATCGGTGTGAGATAAATGTGGCGCTCGACATTGAACACTAGATCCACATCCCACAAGTGACACCGCCACCCGGCGTCCCCCGCGCAGCAATAGTTCTGGGGCCAATGACGGTCGAACACCTTGGCGAATTTGTCTGGCAACCTCTGCAGTGAGGATTAACGCCAAGTTTTGAAACTTCAAACAACCAAACCAACTTGAGTCAGTTTGGGTGTTTCAAGTTTCAACACTTGGTTTTTAATCGTCATCGCAGAGGCTGCAAGACAAATTTGCAAAGGTGTTCGACCGCCATCGACCCTGAGAACTGTTGCTGCTGGACGCCGGACGCCAGCGTCACTCTTGACAACCCACAAGTATAGGGGATCACAATAGTTTTCGAGGGTAGAGTATTCAACCCAAATTTATATATTCGACACAAGGGGGGCCAAAGAATATTTGAAGGTATTAGGAGATGAGTTGTCCATTCAACCACACCTGGAGATTAATTATCTGCAGCAACGTGATCAGCAACAAAGTAATATGATAGTTTTGATAGTAGTGACAAGAGTAACAGTAACGGTAACAGTGATAATAGTAATTTTGTAGCAAGTGCAATAGTAACGATAGCAATGGTAACTTAGCAAGACTAATATAAGATAAACTCGTAGGCAGTGGATTGGTGACTTGTTTGATGATATTCATCATGGGACAGTTATAACCTAGGGCGATACGGCACTAGCTCCAGTTCATCAATATAATGTAGGCATGTATTCCGTAAATAGTCGTACGTGCTTATGGAAAGAACTTGCATGCCATCTTTTGTCCTACCCTCCCGTGGCAGCGGGGTCCTATTGGAAACTAAGGGATATTAAGGTCTCTCTTTTAATAGAGAACCGAAACAAAGCATTAACACAAAGTGAATACATGAACTCCTCAAACTACGGTCATCACCCGAAGTGTCTCGATGTTAGTGTAAAAAAGTAGGGGCACTTTTGTACCCCTTTACTTGTGCACGGGCAGTCGTAGCCACACCTATGGCCCGGGTCGGCAGGGCAGAGGATGCAAAGACACAAAGCTGCTGAGGCGACACCCAAGCCAGAAGCATAAGGAGCAAAGGGACAAGATGGGCTTCCCCCGGCAAGAGCCTTGCTGGGGCGGCCTACATGGCCCCGCCAAGAGCCTTGCCGGGGCAACTTGCCCAACACTAGCAAGACCGCCACCCTTGAGCCTGAGAGTCATGACGCTGTCGACAACGTCAAGACAGAGGCTCCGGAGCGTCTGCATGGTGGCATGCAAATCTTTGTGGAAACCAAAGGCCTGTAGGCCTAGGTGAGCACCAAAACATGAAGACCCCAGGCAGGATCCTTGCCGGGGACGCTCGCATGCCCCCGGCAAGACTCTTGCCGGGGACGCCCACAAGATCCCGGCAAGGTATACGGAGGCAAAGCCAAGCCCGCACTTACCAAAGCTTCGCTGCCCCGCGCCCGTTCTGACATGGCGACCAGCCTACCAACTAGGCACTCACTTGCGTGGCAGCATGCAGCTTCTAGGCCAACCAGCCAAGCACCTGCGTGGTGGCATGCAGATATTCGTGAAGACCCTGCCACCGCACCAGCTCAGCAGCCAGCTAGCCAGCGTGGCGCTGCATGCCTCATCACCTGGGACGCGCGTCGAAGCAAGGCGAGGTGGCGATGGACGGGACGGGCCTCTTTACCGTCCCCGATAAAGCAAGAGGATACATAGGCGGCGCATTAAATTCATTTGTACTAGGATGTCAGGAAATAAACTTGTATAATGTACATACTTTCCACCTCCTGTGTGCCACTGTGGCAACCCCTTTAACATATAAAAGGAGGCCCGAGGCATACTGAGGAAGGATTCGGACTTTTTGGACTAGGCATGCACCGCAGCTAGTTCAAGAACTCAAGAACACTAAATACACACAAAGCAGGACTAGGGTTTTACGCATCGCTTGCGGCCCGAACCTAGGTAAAAAACCCTCCGAGTTGATCTTCTAGACCCGCTCATTGCGCAGCCCCATGCCCCGCAACCTTAGAAGGGATTCCATTGAGGGATCCCATAGGTGTATTTCTAGAACCCCAACATTTCTGGCGCGCCAGGTAGGGGGCACAGAGGCTGTGAAAATCTGGTATTGAAGCCAACCCATCGCCTCCTCCATCGCGATGGCTCGAGAGAAGAAGGCAACGTCGATCAGCTACACTCCGGTGCCGTCAGCTGGGCGAGGTGGTGCCGTCCACAGCCACAATAGCCATCCGCGTGGCAACGGAAAAGTTAAGTCACACAAAACTTTGAGCAATTTTCCTTTTTTATAGGGTTATCTTCCTCGAAAGATCTTGCTCCTTGTATGGAAAACCTACATGCAAGGGAACCCTTCCGCTATCGGCAACGCCCTTGTTCCGTTTTGATTCTGCTCAACAAATCAGGTGGCTGCACTGAGAATGGCAAGGTGATTTGCCCGGATGCAAGCGCCCCCCGGCAGGCTACTAAGGATCTGTTCCTCAAAGTGCCACAACATGGATTTATGCGCCGGCAAACCTGTCCGACTAGGCGTAGGGTGTGTACATACAAAGAAAGATCAAACAGGAAGATAGCATGTTTCATTTCAAAGTACTGTAGAGTTATATTACATATGATTGCCGCAGCTCTAACTTAAGATAAAAAATTGTTTTGGGCATGAAATCGCGGCGGCAAGGAGAAACAAGGTGGCTAGTCCCGGCGCTGGCCCTCCACCCTCTGAACTCCGTCGACGCAGCTAATGATGGGCTCAATGCGCTCTTCGAGCGCCGTGAGGTCCTTGCCCTCCGGCAAGCTCTCAAGCGCGTCGGCGAAGTCGACGTTGGGGTTGCAGAAAGCCACCTTGGTGAGCACCTTGGTCAGGGCACCCCAGCAAAGCCTCTGGGAATCATTGGCCACATAGGTCGCTCGGTTGGAGCGAAGCCGTTCTAGAGCGTCGAGGACGCCCTCGAAGAACAAGGTCAACCTGGCATTGGGGCTCACGTTCAGCTCCTGGGAGTACCTCACATCCGACATGCCCATGACGGCTAACTACGCAGTGAGCCTCTTGGCAACATCGGCGAGATGGTTGATCCACAGGTTTATGCTGCCCGCATATTCCTTATGGGCGGCGGCCTCTCGCTCCGCAGCAGCTTCTCTGTCTCCAGGACCTTGATCAGGGTCTCCTCCCGGGCCGTGACCTCTGAAAGCTTCCCCTCCAAAGTGCCTGGCTGCAGCTTCAGACTGTCAATGGAGCTATTTGCCTCGGAGAGAAGCTTGGTCTGGTCGGAGACGGTGAACTACGAATCCGCCAGATAACGATTGGCCGCGTCCCTCTCCTCCGTCAGCGCTGAGACCTTCTTCTTCAGCTCGTCCCGCTCCAGCTCCAGCTTCTCCACCTTGTCGGCATGGTCCAGGGCCAAAGCATCGAGTACTTCCTTGTGCCCCTGCTCCATCTCCTGGGTCCGCTGTGCGATGATCTTGTCGATCTCCTCGTCCTTGGCACGTAGCGTGGCAGCAAGCGCCTGCTCGCGGGCGACGAGGTGTTCCTCCTGGGTGTTCAGCAGAGCTTTTTGCTACACCCGGGCGGCTTCGTCCTTGGAGGCCTGCTCCTTCGTCGCCTCCTGGGCCTTCTCGACCTCGGCATACATCAGGATGAGCTTGCACTCATCCAGCTCACCCTGGGCAGCCCTCAGCTGCTCTCGAGATCGCCAAACCAGACCTGCATCTGAGCGACGTGCTACTTAAAATCTTCCTCCACCTTGTCCACTGCCACCATCCTGGATTTCACCTTGTCTTGGTGGGCACAGTGGAGCGCCTGGAGCTTCTAGAAGTTTGCGCTCATGGCCCTGAGAAGCTGCTCCTCTTCGGAACCGCCACCGCCGGCGCTCAGTTCATCGACAACCTGGAGCCCGGCGGTGGTGAGCGCCTCATCAACAAACACCTCCCCTTCGGCTGGCGCCTTGGCGCTCGCCATCCCGGGGAGGCGGACGAACAAGTCGTCACCCACCTTCAAGTTTTTTCCTGAGGTGGGGGCTGCAGGGGAGGAACGTTGGTTGTCGGCCATCCCCTCCCCGGCAGGCTCCTTGGTGGCCTCCCCGGCAGTGGCCTTGCCGGCCTCCTCGGCAGGCTCCTTGACGGCCTCCTCGGTGGCACCCTTGCCGGCCTCCTCGGCAGCAGACTTGGCAGCCTCGTCAGCCGCGATCTTGGCGGCCTCGGCTTTGGCGTCCTTGCCGACCCCCTAGATGACGGTGTCGATATCCTCCTGGTGCATCGAGGGAGGGTCTGGAAACTAGAAGCGAGGGCGAAGCCTGGCCAAAATCAAAATTCAGAACAAAGAATAGGAAGAAAGCAGAGACAGGAGGCGAGCCACTTACCCGTGCTAGGCTGTGAAGAAGTGGTTCCCTCCCCGCCAACGTTCATGGCCGGGACGGAGCCGCCAGCACCCATGATTGCCTCCTCCTCCTCCATGTGCGTGGGCTCGACAGAAGGTGCCCTTGTCGGGGACACCCCTCTGGGCAGCGTGGTTGATGGGGGCAGCGTGTCGGGGGTGACCCTCAATGGCTCCTCCTGTTGCCGCTCTTCTCCTGCAAAGCAGGCAAGGTTAGCACCAAGGATTCATGCCCCAACACCTGTCGATGGGGAGTGGGTAATGAAATCACACTGGGGGCTGAAGCGGGGGCTGCGTCGAGGACTGTTGTCCGGGCTGATCAGCACCAGCTCCGGCGTGCGTGGGGTGCTCGCCGGGGGCTTGCCGCCGGTCGAAGCCCTGGCCCTCTTCACCGCCCTCTATGCCAGCGTCTTCGTGTCGCTGGAAAGTGTAACATCCCAAAATTCTAAATTTTGGAATGTTATAATAAATAGATAGATTTGATTGATTGTTTCATTGATTGTGTGAAATTGAGTGAAATTCGAAACCTTTTTGAATGTTAAATGAGAGGGAATAAAAGGACTTTCCCAAACTTTCATTTTGCATTCGTGATCTCCGTGAATTCAAATTCTTTTCACCACGAAACCCTGGAGAGAAGATGACATGACTTATTCCATTTATTTAAATGACAAGGGTGTTGAAAATATTTGAATTTCATTTGGAAAATATTTCCAATTCTGAAACTTTATGCAACTAATGATTTTCACGAGAGGAGATAAAATGACTTCTTCAAATTATATGAAATATGAGTTGGGAGTTTTAAAGGATCAAATTCAAAGTCTTTTGGAATTATTTTTTCAATTTGGAGTTATTTGGATTTTATTCAAATTATTTTTCTCCAAAAATAAAATAAATGGAAAATAGGGTAACATGATTCCCTACAACAGAAAATTGGAGAGAAATAAATTTGATTTCATTTTGGTATTTTTAAAATGATTTTGTTGGATCTTATTAGAGCAGGAGCACTGTTGGAATTATTAGAATTTGTGTGTATTTTATTTAATGCTAGAAAAATGTTCATGTCGTAGAAAATCTTTTTCTGAAAACTTTGATATATGATATGCCTATATAAAATTTTAATTTTATTTTGTTATTCGGTTTTACTTCTGTTTCTATAAAAAAAACTGTACATGCGGCCCATATTCATTTATCGCCTGCATGCGCAGTATAGTAGCTTCTGGCGCCCCATTGTTTTTTTCTCTTTTAAATAGGCCAGGCCCAGCCAGCCTTTTCTTTTTTTTCTTTTTTTCTCTTAGGCCGAATTTTGTAAAAAAAAAACTACACCGCAGCGTGCGCGTGGCCGGCCGAAGGCCTTTAGGCCCATCCGCCTCTTTTTCTTCTCTGTTTCGTATATTTTCGTCTATGTTTAGTCCCACATTGCCTAGCCTTTGACCCCTAACCCTCTTTTCCACCAATAAATATAGACCCATAGAGCCTCCAAAAATCATCCGATTCGGGTTAAATCAATATTTTGGTTTGACTAGATTCATTTAAGAAAAAAAATATAAATATATTTCTCCTCTCCGGCGCGACTTCTAGAAATTTTCTCTTCTCTCCAAAGTCATATTTTCTCTGCCTTGTAAAGGTATCTTTCTTTGTTTTTTTTCTTCTTATACCTCCGTAGTTTATTATTTTTAGACTAATATGATAAAATAATTAGATTACCAATTAGTCTATGTATTTATACATTAGACCCTAACCCGTAGCTATTTTTTCTTCCGTAAAATAGCTTGGCCCTGATTTTTCAAATAGCCATAAATTTTTACTCGTTTGTCCAAATCCAACGAAACCAACGCCCACTTCTTCGTTATGATCTCCTCTATCCAGTAATCCAACTCAAACATGTTTTTGAAAAGTTTAAAAAATTAAATTAGATCAGATTTGAATTCAAACTTTGTTTGATCATAACTTGAGTTTCGTAGCTCCGTTTGAGTTGATTCTTTTTAGAAATCGAAGCTCTTGACCTAAACTTTCTGATAAGGCCAAATTCACATAATTTTGGTACTGTTAGAAATTGTTTTATGTTGCAAGAGCTATTTTCTTGGTTTTGATGTTTTCCGAATCGACTTCTTCGATCTTTCTGGTCTTTTGAGTGATTGCTTATGTGTGGTTACTACTGCTTGATTACGATAGATTGACCGGAGTGTGACGAGTAGAGCTATCAAGATTTTTGAGTGCGAATCATCTTCATCAACATTGCAGGCAAGTTCACACTTTGATCATATCCCTTTTATCACCCAGTTTTTATGCATTAGTTCCAATCCTCAAACATTGCATGATTAGGATGTCATTAACATGTGGGTATTGAGAAGTAGTTGATGAGGTAGGAACCTATTGCCCTGCATCCAAACCTTGAGAGTTACTATTACGTTATGCTTATAGTGCCATGCTATGCTCGTAGACGTGGATTGGGTTTTGAGAGTATTCATGACGGATGTGAGATTGTTAATTAATGGTTTACTTAAGGTGCCAACTTAAACACACATCTGGGTGGATTGAGGTACCTGGGTATTCCAGGATTGCCTGTCTAGGCACCTGGGTAGACCAGGATTGCCTGTTTTTTTATGGACCGCCACCCAGGCTCAAAGGGATCATGAGATTTTTCATACTAGAAACTTCCGTGTGCAGCCACAAGCTATTATGGGCTCTAGCATAGTTGATTAAGTCATGCGAACTCTTACAGGGTAGACTAGCAGATGTAGGGGAAAGTAGGTGTAACGGTCTATCCATCGTAAGGTGCTAGCTCTTCTGAAAGACTATGTCTCGGTCATCCATCTTCTCAAACACCATGTAGTGCGAGAAACCAAACGGAGGCGATCAAGTCTTGTGGGGAAAAGTGCGCAAACCTCTGCAGATTGTATAAACTAATCATGGTTAGCCGTGTCCCCGGTTATGGACAACTTGAGTATCTAGTACCTGGATTATCATGTAAATCTCATCATGTTACTTTAAATTAATTTTGTTGGGTTAAATGATGTTACTTAATTGGGATTGAGAATGCTGTCAACCATTCTCAATGTTCAACAACCACCATGATAGTTAAATAAAATTTATTCCTTTGCAGTAGGGAAAAATTGGCTTTTCGCAAAAACTTTATAACCATAGAGCTTTTCCACCAGCCATATATGCATGTAGTGATAGCCATTGTTCATCATTCTCTATGGTGCGAATTTGCCAGTACATTCAATGTACTGACCCTCTGTGCCTGCAACGTCTCATGTTGCAGGATTTCTTATGACGAGTAAGTGATACGTTAGGGTTATGATTTCTACACTCAACTTTGCCGTCGGTGTTGATGGGAATCCACAACCTTGTTACTTCCACTGTTTGGATTGAGGTAATAGTATTTACGTTACTTATACATGTGATTTACCTCTGTTATAAATCCTCGAGTACTGTGTGTGTCAGCATACCGATCCAGGGATGACACTTAAGCACAGAGACTTGATCCATCCGTGTCGGGTCGCTACAGAAAGACAAGATTAGGTCAGGAAAGATGGCGCAGACTGAGGGTCAGAAGTAATGAAGGGCGAGATGCTTACTCGTCCTCCTCTGCTTGCCTCCTCTTCCTCTTCGGGCTGAAGGACCCAAGGTCGAAGTCGGCCTATGGGGCGACGCCTGCGAGGGGGGGAGGCGAAGGTGTCCTGCGCCGCTTGGATGAGGAAGAAGTGGTGGCCGCGGCCTTCTTCCCTGTTGCAACCCTCGTCTCGCGCGCGGGCTGCGCCTGGGCCTATTTCCACTGCGTGGTCCTGCCGGGCTGTATCGGCTCGCCGGAGCTAGCCTGCCACAGGATGCATTTTCTCTCCGGGACTGGGGGTCCTCTGCCTCTGTCTTCTCTTTGGCCGACTCCTCGACCATGTCTTCGACAAGGGGGGCCCCAGTGCTGGCGTCACTGGATCCCCCGGCAAACCCCGCCCACTCGGCGAACTCTTTCTCTTCTGCGGCCGTGTCGGCCTTGTCCTCCATGGTGCCAATGTTGTCGGCCTCCTTAGCATGGGCCGCCTCCTCCGCCCTGACGGCGATGTACGCCAGCTCTTCCTGAGTAGTGTCGCGGATGAGCAGTGGCTCGTCACGAACATACCTCTCCGACAGGTTATCGAAGAATGCTTACACCCGCTCCGCTTTCGGCTCGGCCCAGGTTGGATCGAGGCCGTGCGCATTGAAGTCCGGCATCATGGCGATGATGGCGTTCTGGCGAGAGTTGTTGATCAACGGGACCACTCCCACTGGCAACCCAAAAAGAGACCCGCCGACCTTGGTGGCCTTCTCGGCCTTCCCTGTCCTCTCGACCCCGCCGGCCTCATCGACCTTGAGCTGAAAGGGCCTCTGGCAAAGATGAGCGTGTTGCAGCACTGTGAAATTGTGTTTCAAGCCATGGCGCAGCCTCATGACGTCGGCCGCATTCCTGAAGTCCCAGGCCAGCCTCCCCTTGTTGTGCAGTGCGGCAATCCGGCGGCGAATGAATTCAGCCCCAATCATCTCGAGGGTAAGCCCAGCCAAGGTGAGGCGATGGATCCTGGTGGTGGAGACCGTGAGCTTCTTATTGTCAGCATCAACATCGCTCCAGTCCTTGCGGCGGACCAGTTGTTTCCGACGGACCCGATAGAACTCCTGCGGATCGGCCTCCTCGAGTCCACACCACCGGACCCGCCACTCTTCCCACTTCTCCTTTTGGGCACCCTCTGGGTACGTGCCCTTGGTTTGACCCCTCGGGATCCAGGTGATGCAGCCGGAGATGGCACCCCCTGGCTGGATGCGAGGGGTGAAGTAATGCCGAAAGAGCGTCGTGCTGGGGTGCACTCCAGCGAACCCCTCACAGAGATGGGCGAAGAAGGTCATGCATGCCACGACATTCGGCATTAAATCCAGAAGATGGAAGCCGAAGGTGTGCATGATGTCGTTGAAGAAATCGGAGAAAGGGCGCAGAGCTCGCAGGAGAAGTAATCAACGAAGAAAGGGTACCGATTTGGGCCATCCTTGGCAAAGGCGGCGGGGATGATACGCGTGGCAAGGTGCCCCGACATCTCCCTTCCCCACAGGGGCCTAAACATGTCCTTGAGGATGAGCGCGTCGACCGTCCAGGTGAAGATGGCGCGCTGCGTCCGAAGCTCCACCAACTCGCTCTCCTGCACATCCTTCCCTATGTCGTCTTTGGCTGCTCCCTTGCCCTTGTTGGTCTTGGGAACCATGGCGGCTGGGAGGGGATAAGGGGTCAAGGACAATGGGGGAGTGGCAGCGGCGAGCAGAGGTGAGCGCTTCGATTTGTGCTTGAGGAAGAAGAGGTGAACGGCAGTTCCGAGATTGGAAAGGGCGCAGAGGGTAAATGAGCAGCGCCCCTGCAGTTTTCCCTTTTTTATGGGGAAGACGCGGGCCGCCTCTTTACTATTCACCGCAGGGTGACGCAAGCATGCCGCGGTCATTCCTCGCACGACCCCCTCGTTGCACACTCAATGCGAGTCGTGGGGAAGCTCAACTGGCGAAGGAGTTACCGCAGTTAAAACTCTGCCATGCGTGTTATACGTCCATTTTGCATCATGCTTTTATATCAATATTTATTGCATTATGGGCGGTTATTACACATTATGTCACAATACTTATGCCTTTTCTCTCTTATTTTACAAGGTTTACATGAAGAGGGAGAATGCTGGCAGCTGGAATTTCTAGGCTGGAAAAGGAGCAAATATTAGAGACCTATTCTGCACAACTTAAAAAGTCCTGAAACTCAATGAAAGTCAGTTTTGAAATATATTAAAAATATTGGGCGAAGAAAGCACTGGAGGGGGGCCAGCCACCATCTACGAGGGTGGAGGGCGTGCCCTACCCCTTGGGCACGTCCCCTGCCCATGGGTCACCTGGCAGGCCTCCGATGCCCATCTTCTGGTATAAGGTGTTTTTTGCCCTGGAAAAAAATCAGAAGGAAGCTTTCGGGACGAAGCGCCGCCGTCTCAAGGCGGAACCAATCCAGGGCTCCGACGGAGCTATTCTGCCGGGGAAACATCCCTCCGAGTGGGGGAAATCATCACCATCATCATCACCATCTATCCTTTCAACGGGAGGGGTTAATCTCCATCAATATCTTCACCAGCACCATCTCCTCTCAAACCCTAGTTGATCTCTTGTATCCGATCTTTGTCTCAAAACCTCAGATTGGTACCTGTGGGTTGCTAGTAGTGTTGAATACTCCTTGTAGTTGATGCTAGTTGGTTTATTCGCTGGAAGATTGTAAGTTCAGATCCTTTATGCATATTAATACCCCTCTGATTCTGAACATGAATATGATTTGTGAGTAGTTACATTGTTCCTGAGGACATGGGAGAAGTCTTGCTATAAGTAGTCATGTGAATTTGGTATTCGCTCGATATTTTGATGAGATTTATGTTGTCTTTTGTCTAGTGGTGTTATGTGAACGTCGAGTACATGACACTTCACCATTGTTTGGGCCTAGGGGAAGGCATTGGGAAGTAATAATTAGATGATGGGCCACCTTGCTGCACCTTGTTTACTTTTGTTACTTGATACCAGTTACGAATTACCTTATCACAAAACTATCTGTTACCGATAATTTCAGTGCTTGTAGAGAATACCTTACTCAAAACTGCTTGTCATTTCCTTCTGCTCCTCGTTGGGTTCGACACTCTTACTTATCGAAAGGACTAGATAGACCCCCTATACTTGTGGGTCATCAAGACTCTTTTCTGGCGCCGTTGCCAGGGAGTGAAGCACCTTTGGTAACGAAAAATTTATATAGTGTGCTGAAATTTACTACCACTTGTTACTATGGAAAATAATCCTTTGAGGGGCTTGTTCGGGGTATCTTCACCCCGACCAATAGAGCAAAGATTTGCTCTTCAACCTACTGAACCTACTGAAAATGTTTACTTTGAAATTCCTTCGGGTATGATCGAGAAACTGCTAGCTAATCCTTTTATAGGAGACGGAACATTACATCCCAATATGCACCTAATCTATGTGGATGAAGTTTGTGGATTATTTAAGCTTGCAAGTATGCCCGAGGATGTTATCAAGAAGAAGGCCTTCCCTTGATCTTTGAAGGGAAAGGCATTGACATGGTTTAGGCTATGTTATGATATGGGATCATGGAACTACAACCGATTGAAATTGGAATTTCATCAGAAGTTTTATCATATGCATCTGGTTCATCATGATCATAATTATACATAAAAATTTTGGCCTCACGAAGGAGAAAGTATCGCTCAAGCTTAGGGGAGGCTTAAGTCAATGCTGTATTCATGCCCCAATCATGAGCTCTCAAGAGAAATTATTATTCAAAAAATTTATGCTCGACTTTCTCTCAATAATCTCTCCATGCTCGATACTTCTTGTACTGGTTCTTTTATGATGAAGACTATTGAATTTAGATGGGACTTATTGGAAAGAATTAAATGCAACTCTGAAGATTGGGAACTTGACAAAGGTAAGGAGTCAGGTATAACACCTAATTTTGATTGTGTTAAATCTTTTATGGATACCGATGCTTTTCGTGAATATAGCACTAAATATGGACTTGACTCTAAGATAGTAGCTTCTTTCTGTGAATCATTTGCTACTCATGTTGATCTCCCTAAGGAGAAGTGGTTTAAATATCATCCTCCCATTGAATTAAAAGTAGTTGAACCTACTGAAGTTGAAGACAAGACTATCACTTATAATATTGATCCTATTGTTCCTACTGATTATATTAAGAAACCACCTTTTCCTATTAGAATGAAGGATCATGGTAAAGCTTCAACTGTGGTTCATAAGAGTAATGCTAGAACACCTACAGGGACCTATTTTCAAACACAACTCGCCTGTTGAAATTCTAGGGGATCCTCCTCCACCCAAGGGTGATCCCGTGTTTGAGCTTAAACCATTACCTGATACTCTTAAATATGCTTATCTTGATGAAAAGAATATATATCATGTTATTATTAGTGCTAACCTTTCAGAGCAGGAAGAAGAGAGATTATTGAAAACTCTGAAGAAGCACCGTGCTACTATTGGATATACTCTTGATGATATTAAGGGCATTAGTCCCACTCTATGCCACTACAAAATAAAATTGGAGAAAGATGCTAAGCCGGTTGTTGATCACCAACGACGGTTAAATCCTAAGATGAAAGAAGTGGTAAGAAATGAAATACTAAAGCTTCTGGAGGAAGGTATAATTTATCCTATTGCTGATAGTCAGTGGGTAAGTCCTATCCATTGTGTCCCTAAGAAGGTAGGTATTACTGTTGTTCCTAATGACAAAGATGAATTGATCCCACAAAGAATTGTTACAGGTTATAGAATGGTAATTTATTTCCACAAATTAAATGAAGCTACTAGAAAGGATCATTAACCTTTACCTTTTATTGATCAAATGCTAGAAATATTACCCAAACATACACATTTTTGCTTTCTAGACGGTTATTCTGGTTTCTCTCAAATACTTGTGTCAAAAGTGGATCAGGAAAAGACCACTTTTACTTGCCCTTCCGGTACCTTTGCTTATAGACGTATGCCTTTTGGTTTATGTAATGCACCTGCTACCTTTGAAAGATGTATGACTACTATATTCTCTGACTTATGTGAAAAGATTGTTGAGGTTTTCATGGATGATTTCTCAGTGTATGGAACTTCTTTTGATGATTGCTTAAGCAACCTTGATCGAGTTTTGCAGAGATGTGAAGAAACTAATCTTGTCTTGAATTGGGAGAAGTGCCACTTTATGGTTAATGAAGGTATTGTCTTGGGGCATAAAGTTTCTGAAAGAGGTATTGAAGTTGATAAAGCTAAAGTTGATGCTATTGAAAAGATGTCGTGTCCTAAGGACATTAAAGGTATAAGAAGTTTCCTTGGTCATGCCTGTTTTTATAGGAGGTTCATTAAAGACTTCTCAAAAATTTCTGGGCCTCTGACTAATCTCTTACAAAAAGATGTTCCTTTTGTCTTTGATGATGATTTTGTAGAAGCATTTGAAATACTAAAGAAAGCCTTGATTTCTGCACCTATTGTTCAGCCACCCGATTGGAATTTACCCTTTGAAATTATGTGTGATGCTAGTGATCATGCTGTAGGTACTGTTCTAGGACAAAGAGTTGATAAGAAATTAAATGTTATCCAATATGCTAGTAAAACTCTAGACAGTGCCCAGAGAAATTATGCTACTACTGAAAAAGAATTTTTAGCAGTTGTATTTGCATGTGATAAGTTCAGACCTTATATTGTTAATTCTAAAGTAACTGTTCACACTGATCATGCTGCTATTAAATATCTTATGGAAAATGAAGATGCTAAACCTAGACTTATTAGATGGGTTCTCTTGCTACAAGAATTTGATTTGCATATTATTGATAGAAAGGGAGCTAAGAACCCCGTTGCAGACAACTTGTCTAGGTTAGAGAATGTTCTTGATGACCCACTACCTATAGATGATAGCTTTCCTGATGAACAATTAGCTTTCATAAATGCTTCTCCTACTGCTCCATGGTATGTTGATTATCCTAATTACATTGTTGCTAAATTTATGCCACCTAGCTTCACATACCAGCAAAACAAAAAGTTTTCCTATGATTTAAGACATTACTTCTGGGATGACCCACACCTTTATAAAGGAGTAGATGGTGTTATTAGACGTTGTGTACCCGAGCATGTACAGGAACAGATCCTACGCAAGTGTCACTCCGAGGCTTATGGAGGACACCACGCTGGAGATAGAACTGCACATAAGGTATTGCAATCTGGTTTTTATTGGCCTACTCTTTTCAAAGATGCCCGTAAGTTTGTCTTGTCTTGTGATGAATGTCAAAGAAATGGTACTATTAGTAGACGTCAATAAATGCCTATGAACTATTCACTTGTTGTTGAACCATTTGACATTTGGGGCTTTGATTATATGGGACCGTTTCCTTCCTCTAATGGGTATACACATATTTTAGTTCCTGTTGATTATGTTACTAAGTGGGTAGAAGCTATTCCAACTAGTAGTGCTGATCATAACACCTCTATTAAGATGCTTAAAGAAGTTATTTTTCGGAGGTTTGGAGTCCCTAGATATTTAATGACTGATGGTGGTTCACATTTTATTCAGGGTGCCTTTCGTAAAATTCTTACTAAGTATGATATTAATCATAGAATTGCATCTCCATACCACCCACAGTCCAGTGGTCAAGTAGAACTAAGTAATAGAGAGCTTAAATTAATTTTGCAAAAGACTATTAATAGGTATAGAAAGAATTGGTCCAAGAAACTTGATGATGCATTATGGGCCTATAGAACTGCATATAAAAATCCAATGGGTATGTCTCCATATAAAATGGTTTATGGGAAAGCATGTCACTTACCTCTCGAACTAGAACATAAGGCATATGGGCCATTAAAGAGCTGAATTATGATTTCAAACTTGCCGGTGAGAAGAGACTATTTTACATTAGTTCACTTGATGAGTGGAGAACCCAGGCCTATGAGAATGACAAACTGTTTCAAGAAAAAGTTAAAAGATGGCATGACAAAAGGATATAAAAGCGCGAGTTTAATGTAGGTGATTATGTTTTGTTATACAACTCCCGTTTAAGATTTTTTGCAGGAAAACTCCTCTCTAAATGGGAAGGTCCTTACATTATCGAGGAGGTCTATCGTTCTGGTTGTCGGATCATGGGTTCCGGAAAAACCCTGAAGGTTCGAACACTGGGGTGCGTGCAAAGACCCCCCCTACCGATCCACGTCCTAGCTTTACTAAGATCTTACGGGCTAACTCGACGAACTCACAACCCAAAGGACACAAGAATTATACTGGTTCGGGCCACTGTTGTGGTGTAATACCCTACGCTAGTGTGGTGTGGTGGATTGCCTCTTGGGCTGAGGATGAATAGTACAAGGGGAAGAACAACCTCCTGAGGAGAGGTGTTCTTGTGCTTGGTGAACATGTTGTTGCCCTGGTCTCTCTTGGTCCGACCGATCGATCCCCCCACTACGGTGGTGGCTAGTCCTATTTATAGAGACCTTGGTCCTCTCCCCAAATATTGATCCGGAAGGGAGCCAACAACGGCCAATTTGAAAGAGGACAGCTAGTACAGCCTATCTTGACAAAAGCAGCATTCGCCTGCAAAAGGCTCTGGTGGTGACGCCGTCTTGGGCTCCACGGTGACCACCATCTTGCCGTCCTTCTGGTCTTGGTCTGGTTGCACTGATATGGAAACCTTTACTTGATGCCTCGGTACTCCGCGCCTGCGCCTGCGCCTGCGCCTGGCCTTGGTCGTCATGGTTCACGTCACTAGAATCTCGCGAGGTTCGCCTGGCCTTGAACTCTCCACCCCTCGCGAGCCAGCCTGGTGAGGCCACTCCTGAGGAGGTCTTGTGTCGTCCGTCTCGCGAGGCCTGGCCCCTCGCGAGGGTCTTGAGTCCTTGCTGGTGAAGATGGGTCATACAGGCCTGCTCACAGAGCCATGCCGTGGGCCGCAGGCAGGCAAGTCTGGGGACCCTCGTTCCCAGAACGTCAACAGTAGCCCCTAGGCCCAAGGCGCGCTCGAGCTTGGCTTCGAGGCAAAGCCAAAGGGGCAAGTGCGGAGCACCGTGGGCCCCAATAACCTACGGCCTTGGTCGACGCGTGGTGATTGATTGGACGTTGGCGTCTCCGCTTCCGCATGCTGCCTTGGAATTCGCCTGGTTGTGCAGCCACCGCAACCTACACAGTTATTTTTCCATTGCCTGCGCCATACTCCTCCAATTCCTCTGCTTCTCCCGAACTCCGCTCCACTTTTCCAATTTGACCTGAGCTCTGCTCACGCCATCACCATGGCACCGATGCAAGCGGATAAGGGGAAGAAGCCTCTGTCTTCAGCTTGTGCGCACCTGGCCACCGAGCCCGCAGTTGGCCGATCGCTGGTGCTCAACGATGAGGCCATGGGCAAGGTGCATCCCATGCTTGCCTCCAACTTCAATGAGTGGGGAGGGACGGTGGCCTGGCCTGCATCTCGATCTCGCATTGACCGGACGACCATCGAGGTCCCGTTCTTCATCGATGCCCTTTGGGCTGGCTTGGTTTCTCCTTTCTCTGCCTTCTTCAACGTAGTGCTCGCCCATTATCAGATCCAGATGCTGCACCTTGATCCTCAATTAGTGACCCTTCTCGCCGCCTTCGCCTTTGTTTGCGAGGCCATGGTAGGAATTGCCCCTTCAGTGCCCCTTCACAGTCACTTCTTCTCCCTGCACCTGATTGATCCCCGACAGAGCTCATAAGGGCTGTGGCGGTGACGGGCGGTGCGGGGATTGACTTCGAGGTCCCACCATCTACGAGTGGGTTTCGGACACGATGGGTATTTGTTGATATTGGAGTGCTCAGCCCCCTGTTCTCTTCTCCGTCAGCGCCAGCTATTCCCAGCTCCGGTTGGTGCCACCAAAGGCTCACCGATTCGCACCTTGCCCCTGTTTGGCTCAGGCTGAAGTGGCTCAAGGACCTTGATGTGACTGCGCCTATGGTGGTGAAGGAGTTTGTCCGGCACCGGATCACCCCGCTTCAGCGCCACTCTCAACTGATGCGGGCCTTGCTCAGCAGCAAGGACCACATGGGACTTCAGGATTCCGGGCTCCCCCTCGAGGCGCAACTAACGGTGCTCGAGGTCCTGACGGGTGTCCCGCTGCCAGATGACATGCCAAGGAAGAGTTGCCTCCTGTACCGCAGCTTGAACAAGGCGACATTCGCGGAGCAGATGCCCACCTTTGATGAGTGGGGAATGCGTCCAGTCGGCCTCATGGGGCCTCGTGAGAACCCCATCGTCGTGGTTCCTCTTCCTGTTGCTGGCGCCGAGCTCGCCCCAAGTGTGGATGCAGGGGGCGAGCACCGCTGGGGGCTGATGGCGAAGGTGCCAAGATGTTGATGCCGCCCAGGGCTCCTGAGGCGTCGTCCTCAGGAACTCACGACTCTTGCCCTGGGGTGGCGGCTGAGTAGGCGACACAACCCACGTCTCCCGAGGCCGGGGCTCTTAAGACCTCGACATTTTGCTGTGAGGTAGGGCCTGGTGGCTCCCCTCAGCTTGGCGCTTCTGAGACTACCCCTTTGAGCGCTTCTCCAGTTGTGCCTCGCGTTGGCCGCCATGTCCAGCACTTCGGTCGGCTCTGCGTGGACTTCGAAGAGCTCCGCAAGAGGAAGGGATCCCCAAGCAGCGGCACCTTCGGGCCGTTAAAGCTGAGAAAGTACATTGCCATTGACGAGTAAGTACCTTATCTTGGTGATTCTTCGCGTGCTGCTTCCCATCCTGACAATATCTCTTCAGGATTCTTTCCGTCAAGGCTGCAAGATCTCCTGAGGAGCAGCCCCCTCTCGCCTCACTTTTCCTACTAGGCTCGAGCACTTCAAGCCCATGCTCTGCTCACGGTGTGGAGTCAACCGGGGAAGCCGGCCGTCGACAAGGTGTCTCGAGCCCGCGCCTTCGCCGTTTTTTCTTCGCGGCCTTGCTCGGAGCACAACAAGCGTGCCAAGGGTTCCTCCCCTGGTCGTGGATGGCGACTGGTTAGCTTTGATCCTGGGGTCTTCTTCAAGCAGCGGGACTTCACTTGTCCGGGCCCCTTGCGAGGCTCGTCCCACAAATGGGTGGATGCCAGCCCCCAGCCCCCTGCTGAAAGGGGGCGAGCCGCTTCGGGCCCCGTCCATGGTCCCAGTGGCGGAGGACGAATTCAGCAGCATGCTCAAGTCGGCGCGAGAAAGGAGCGTCGTTCTCCATGAGCTCTTTCAGGAGGCGATGGATGCAATGAACCGGCTTGGTGAAGAGCTCGTGGATGTGGCGGGCGCCTCATGGCCGAGGGTCTTCGGTTGGTGGAGGAGCGGCATAAGCTGAAGGTGGCCATCAACCTCGGGCACCACCAGTGCGAGCTCGATAATGCGAAAGCCGAGGCTTCCCTCGCAGCCTCCCGTGAGGCCTGCTCCCGAGCTCTGGAAAAGGCTCGGGAACCCGACCGCCGTCGCAAGGCCAGAGAGAAGCGCGCGTGGGAGCTCCAAGCCTGGAGCGCCGTCTTGAATTAGCAAGTGGAGGCGCGCAGGGCCACCCTTGCGTCGTTGAGGGGGACGCCCGCCGAGGAGGAAGAGATCTGGAAGTGTGAGGAGGCGCTGGCGCTGGAAGCCATGGACCGTAGCCTTGAGCTCGAACGACTGGAGACGAGGGAGCGTCAAGTTTCCCAGGCGGAGGATGCCGTCGACGCGCACGAGGCCAGGGCCCAGGAGGAGGTTGATCACCGGGTGTCCAAGGCTTGCGCGGATCTCGAGAGAAGGTACGACCTGAAGCTGAAGCTCGTGGAAGCTGGGGCCACTAGTAGGACTGCTGCCCTCAAGCCCAGGTTGGTCGAGGTGGAGCGGCGCGAGGAGGCTGCCGCAACCGCCCTGGCCTCGACGCAGGCTGAGCTGGCTTCCGCCCACGCCGAGCTTCTCCCTCTTCGGCAGCAGGTCACCGACGTTGAGTCCATCGCGCGACAGAACAAGGAAGAAGTGCTTTAGCGGCGGACGTCAGAGCGTGTGCACGCCCCATGCTCCAGGACCTCAGGAACAAGGCCAACATCGCCCTGGGCCATATCTGTGATGAGAATGCTCCTCATCCCCATGCGAACGACTACGCCAGGCACCTCCGCTTCTTCACCGACCTGGTGATGCGCCTGGAGAACCGTTTCGAGAGGGCTCGCCAACTTGTTGAAGAGAGGAGCCGCGGCCTGCACGGGCATGCATTCTCCCGTGTCCTCAGCCATCTCCAGAACGCCGACCCCAACTTCGACTTTGATGCCACCATCGCTCCCGTACCCGAGGCCATCCGGGGCGACCTGTTGCAATGGGTGGAGGACAACGTGGACACGCTCGTTAGGGCCTTCACTTCTGATGATTATGGGGTGGTGGTCGCGGCGGACGCAGGCGACGTGGTCGACGATGGTGATGGCAGCGCTGGTGGAGGTGATGGCGATGCCATCGATGGTGGCTGCGATGCCAGCGATGGTGGCGGCGATGCCAGCGACGCGTCTAAGGGCGATCCGGGGGACGCGGCGAGCGACATGTCTGACTGAACCCGTGCTTCCCAGCTATTTGTCCTGCACACAGAAGCTCGGGCGTAGCCCTTGAAATTGTAAGAGCATTTTTGGAGGGGAAGCCCCTCTTGTAAATTTGCTACTGCCTTTATCTTGTTAGGGCGAGTTGAATATGTATCTTTGTGGACTCACATGCCCTAGAGCGAAGTTGCTGTTTTGGTTTACCTTAGCCTGGACGAACCTAGACCGGCTCATGAGGTTGAAAGCTCCGGAGGAACTCGCCGAGACGCCCGAGGGCGCCGCATGATAAGCGAGCACTAGCCGGGGCACGACATGCGCGTGGCACGTGTGCGTCTTGCCCAGACCCCCTCGTGAGGAGCCCGCGAGGGGGGAGCAATAGGCGTGAATTCTGAAATAAGGCAAGAACCAGACAGCAAGAAATCGCTCGAACGAGAAAAGGCACCCCCACGCGCATCAAATGAAAACTCAACTCCAACTTAAATCCAAAGCTAGAAAGCAGGGCTACAGAAAAGAGGTTAAAAGCAAATGGCCGCGTTCGGCGCCTAGTGTAGTCTTCTTGTCTTCAAGTCCTCTCACCAGTGCAGAGCTAAGTGTTGCCACTAAGACGTGGGAGGGAGCCCCCGAGGCCCGAGGGCGGCACTCCTGAGACTCCGGGGCGTGTATAGCACCACTCGTTATTACGTGAGAGTGTCACGAGCAACGATCTTCACATGCGTGAGCCTTACTTCATATCGCCAGACGAGGGCCCCTCCTTGCACCACCCCCACCACTGTTGGGATGACCGGAGACTAGGACGGCACCAACGAGGGAAGAGGGGATGCCAGCGGCGCCCTCGGCGACCACGGGTCCTCTGCTGGGGGTACGCTCTGGAGCACCTCCCCGACAGAGGGCCTACCTCAAGGGGACGCCTTGCTCCATGCGACGCGGGGAGGGGCCTTGCTCCTGGCCCCTTGAACGCAACCTGCAGTGAGCTTCTCTTGGTGAGGCGGATACCGCCGCACTGGAACTGTCACCTAGCGCTGTGACCTGATTCACTGCGGTTCATGGTTAGCGTAAGCCTGCCCTTGGGAGATTAGTGGTACCCTATAGCTGTTGTCGACGGCATGGCTGGTGGGGCTCTCGGGCGGCTCTTGGAAGGCCTCAGCTCCTAACGCCTCCTCTCCCCAGCCCACCTCGAGGAATGAGCCGGGGTCATCTTCCGGCGTGTACTCTTGGTTCATCATGCGGGGCACGTAGGCCTCCGGGGCCGTTGCCTCGAAGACCTCACCGAAGTGCCCCACTCTCCATGTTGCCCGACCTAGTGCACCGCCTCGACGATGGTAGGGATGCATCCTACTTAGACCGTAGGTGGCAGCGCTCGTGCCCGCGCCCAGTGAAGGTGGCGCGGGTGCGAGCGGTCGTGCTGCTCCGTTGGTTGCGCCGGCGTCGATGAAGTCTGGTGGTGCGCCTGTAGGCGCGCGGGTGCGGTGTGGCCTGGCATGCGATCCGGCCGCAGATTGCGGCGCGAGCAGAGAACAGAAGGGCGGCACTCCTGAAGCCGCGGCGTCCAGCAGCTCGGCGACGCGTTCTAGCAGTGCATCCCGACCGCTCTCCATCAGCCGGCACCACAGCAGCTCCCGTGCCACCGTGAGTGCAGCTCGCATGTTTTCCTTCTCCCTCCAGGTGTGCGGCGCCGTTGCCGTGGCGTGGCTTGAGGCCCTTGCAGCAGCTCACACCTGTCGTGGGGTGAGGGTGGATGGCGCCTGGCCGCGCCGCCCGCGCCCCGTAGCGTCAGGTGGCGCTCGTGCCGCCTGGAGCATGGGGTTGAGGTCTTCTTGGGCAGGCACCGCCGCCCGGGCCGGCCAGGCTGCCCAGCGGTCGGCGTTGGTCCTTGAGTCACCGGACATCAGAACTGCAAAGCGTCGGTGAATCGGCTGGCAGGAGAGAAGCTCTGGCGCACCCCTACCTGGCGCTCCAAATGTCGGATCACGGGTTTCGGCAAAAACCTCAAGGTTCGAACACTAGGGTGCGCGCGAAGATCTCCCCCTACTGATCCACGTCCTAGCTTTACTAAGATCTTACGGGCTAACTCGACGAATTCACAACCCAAAGGACATAAGATTTATACTGGTTCAGGCCACCGTTGTGGTGTATTACCCTACTCTAGTGTGGTGTGGTGGATTGCCTCTTGGGCTGAGGATGAATAGTACAAGGGGAAGAACAGCCTCCTAAGGAGATATTTTCTTGTGCTTGGTGAACTTTTGGTTGCATGGTCTCTCTTGGTCCGACCGATCGACCCCCCACTACGATGGTGGCTACCCCTATTTATAGAGGCCCTGGTCCTCTCCCCAAATATTGAGCGGGAAGGGAGCCAACAACGGCCAATTTGAAAAGGGACGGCTAGTACAGCCTATCCTGACAAAAGCAGTCTTCGCCTGCAAAAGGCTCTGGTGGTGACGCAGTCTTGGGCTCCACGATGAGCTCTGTCTTGTCGTCCTTCTGGTCTTGGTCTTGTTGCGCTGATATGGAAACCTTTGCTTGATGCCTCGGTACTCTGCGCCCGCGCCAGCTTCCTTAGCATCGAAGAGGAAACAAGGACACTGTGCGTGCTAGCGCCCGCCTGGCCTTGGTCGTCATGGCTCACATCACTAGAACCTCGCGAGGTTTGCCTGGCCTTGAACTCTCTTCCCCTCACGAGCCAGCCTGGTGAGGCCGCTCCTGAGGAGGTCTTGTGTCGTCTGCCTCACAAGGCTTGGCCCTCGCGAGGGTCTTGAGTCATTGCTGGTGAAGATGGGCCATACAGGACCGCTCGCAGAGCCACGCCGTGGGCCGCAGGCAGGCAAGTCTGGGGACCCCCATTCCTAGAACGCCGACACCGGTGCCATAAAAATTAACAACTTCGAAGGCACAAATTCAAGGGTGCTGAACAGTCAAAGAATCAAACATTATATCTTAGGTAATCCCATAAATGTTGAAACCAATGTTATTAATACCGGAACCCTGGAGGAGTACATAAGGGACACTTTCCAGAACGTTTTAGGCTCCGAAAAGGAATAGGTATGTGGTACGGTAAGTAAACCGACTCCAAAACAGTTCTAATGGCAATTTCTCTCCGTTTTGTAATATTTAAGAAAATAGGAAAATAAGAAGTAGTCCGGAAAGGACACAAGGTGGCCACGAGGGCGCGGCCTACCCCCTGGGCGTGCCCCTACCTCGTGGGCACCTCATGTGCCCTCCGGACTCTGTTTTCTTGCATGATACTTCTTTTGGTCGGTAAAAATTCATTATATAATCTCCCGAAGGTTTTGACCACAGTACCACGCAAATATCTCCTACTTTTGTTTCGAGCTATTTTTCTGACAGATCTAGATCACCATGACGTCTTCAAGCGCCCCAAGGACAAGTTTTTTGAGAATGTCATCAACCCCTACCTCGCGGAGGTGCTACAGCACCCTCAAACCATTGAGATGCGTGAGGGGGTGCTGCACATCCGCAATGTTGAGGGACCAAGGAGGACCGGGAGGTGGAGACAAGACTCGAAGCAATGGAGCAACAAGTTTTCAAGTGCGAGGGGATGGTGGAACCCGGACTCGACTCCAACCACATGATGGTCGCGGAGTTCACCAACAACCACAAGATGGATGCCAAGCACATTGGGGTTACCATCTTCAAGCTTCACGAGAAAATTGAGCACCTCCAAGCCCAGATCTATGACCTACAAAACCAAAACTATGAGGATGAGTTTGGCTGCAGATTTGAGAATCCCAGAGACTCGATCATCCTTCTATGATGGTGAGCCTATGCTTGGGGGAAGGTGGACGACAAGACTACATCATCACCACCGCCGAAGAAAGAGACATAAATACATGGGTATGTGCACTCCCCTTGGCAACTGCCAACCTTGGGGGAGTGCCCCGGTATCATATCACCATTACACTTCTATCTTTACTGTTTTTCTTAGTTTGATCCTTTTGGTTATATCTTGATCTAGCAGAATAAAGTTTAGTATGATCTAGCTTTGAGTTTTTGTGTTGATCCTTATCTATGTAATCGAGTCCATGAGCTATATACAATAAAGTTTAGTTTTGAGTCAAGGACTTGGTTATCCTGCTATGATCTTGAGGGAAAAAAAGAAAAAAAGGGGGGAAAGAATAAAAAGAAATAAAGAGCTCATATAGATCTTATGGAGAGTAATGACTTCACATATAAAGAGTATGATGAGTAAAAGTTGTTGAGAGCTGACAAACATAGTTTTGGTCATCGTTGCAATTAACAGGAAGTAATAAATAAAGAGAGGTTTTCACATATAAATATACTATCTTGGACATCTTTTATGATTGTGAGCACTCATTAAAATATGACATGCTAAAAAGTTGATGTTATACAAGGAAGACAACATAATGGGTTATGCTTTCTTATATCCAAAATAAATTATATTGTCATGGATCATCCAACATGTTGAGCTTGCCTTTCCCCCTCATGCTAGCCAAATTCTTTGCACCAAGTAGAGATACTACTAGTGCTTCCTAATATCCTTAAACCAAGTTTTGCCATGAGAGTCCACCATATCTACCTATGGATTGAGTAAGATCCTTCAAGTAAGTTGTCATTGTTGCAAGCAATAAAAATTGCTCTCTAAATATGTATGATCTATTAGTGTGGAGAAAATAAGCTTTATATGAGTTTGTGATATGGAAGAAATAAAAGCGACGGACTGCATAATAAAGGTCCCTATCACAAGAAGAAATATAAAGTGATGTTCTTTTGCATTAAGATTTTTTGCATCCAACCATAAAAGCTCATGACAATCTCTGCTTCCCTCTGCGAAGGGCCTATATTTTATTTTTGTCCTATACCTTATACAAGAGTCAAGGTGATCTTCACCTTTCCTTTTTACATTTTATCCTTTGACACAATATGTTGGAATGATCCTGATATATATAGCTAACTGTATGTGGGTTTTCGTAAAGCATTATTGTTGACATTACCCTTGAGGTAAAAGGTTGGGAGGCAAAACTATAAGCCCCTATCTTTCTCTGTGTCCGATTAAAACTTCATACCCATAAGTATTGCGTGAGTGTTAGCAATTGTGAAAGACTAAATAATAGTTGAGTATATGGACTTGCTGAAAAGCTCTTATATTGACTCTTTCCGATGTTATGATAAATTGGAATTGCTTCAATGACTGAGACTATAGTTTGTTAGTTTTCAATGAAGTTTATGATTCATACTTGAAGCTGTGAATGAATTGTTACTTTAGCATAAGAGATCATATGACAATATATATATATATATATTGCTGTTCTAAGAATGATCATCGTGCCCTCATTTCCGTATTTTATTTTATCGACACCTCTATCTCTAAACATGTGGACATATTTTTCGATTTCGGCTTCCGCTTGAGGACAATCGAGGTCTAAGCTTGGGGGAGTTGATACATCCATTTTGCATCATGCTTTTATATCAATATTTATTGCATTGTGGGCTGCTATTACACATTATGTCACAATACTTATGCCTTTTCTCTCTTATTTTATAAGGTTTACATGGAGAGGGAGAATGCCGACAGCTGGAATTCTGGGATGGAAAAGGAGCAAGTATTAGAGACCTACTCTGCACAACGTCCAAAAGTCTTGAAACTCCATGGAAGTCAGTTTTGGAATATATTAAAAATATTGGGCGAAGAAAGCACCGGAGGGGGGCCAGCCACCATCCACGAGGGTGGAGGGCGCGCCCCCTGCCTCGTGGGCCACCTGGAAGGCCTCCGATGCCCATCTTCTGGTATAAAGTGTCTTTGCCTTGGAAAAATCAGAAGGAAACTTTCGGGATGAAGCGCCACCGTATTGAGGCGGAACCTTGTCGGAACCAATCGAGGGCTCCAGCGGAGCTGTTCTACCGGGGAAACATCCCTCCGGGAGGGGGAAATCCTCACCATCGTCATCACCATCGATCATCTCAATGGGAGGGGGTCAATCTCCATCAACATATTCACCAGCACCATCTCCTCTCAAACCCTAATTCATCTCTTGTATCCGATCTTTGTCTCAAAACCTCAGATTGGTACCTATGGGTTGCTGGTAGTGTTGATTACTCCTTGTAGTTGATGCTAGTTGGTTTATTTGGTGGAAGATTATATGTTCAGATCCTTTATGCATATTAATACCCCTCTGATTATGAACATGAATATGATTTATGAGTAGTTACGTTTGTTCCTGAGGACATGGGAGAAGTCTTGCTATAAGTAGTCATGTGAATTTGGTATTCGTTTGATATATTGATGAGATGTATGTTGTCTTTCCTCTAGTGGTGTTATCTGAACATCGACTACATGACACTTCACCATTCTTTGGGCCTAGGGGAAGGCATTGGGAAGTAATAAGTAGATGATGGGTTCCTAGAGTGACAGAAGCTTAAACCCTAGTTTATGTGTTGCTTCGTAAGGGGCTAATTTGGATCCATATGTTTCATGCTATGTGTCGTGGAATTCTCACGGTAGATGTCCTAGTGTGAGGACTTAGTCGTGAGGCCAACACATCTATGTGGTAGCCTGAGAGGGGTTGATCGGGACAAGAGACGCGAGGCAGATCATCACACAAGACAAGGATTTAGACAGCTTCGGGCCCCGGGAAACATCATCCAGAATAGCTCTACATGTTGTTTGTGGCTAGGTCTCATTATGCTCATGAGGGAGTCGCCGCATAAACCGGCTCTCCTCTAGTTGTGTCTAGCCTTAGCTATTATTTTCTGTCCCCCTTTGGGGAGCCCTGCCCCTCCTTATATATGTTGAAGGGGTGGTTTACAGGACTAGTCCTAGTTGGATTAGGATTACTCTATTACAAGTGGAGTCATACTCTTGCTTCATTTGTAGGAGAATATTCCTTGTGCTTTCCTCATCAACCGGCCCACCATTAACATGAACCGGCCTTCCATAAACCGCCTTCTGGGCCACCGGGTCTTGTCGTTCCTCTAACACGCTCGTCGGGTCACCCATGAATCGCTAGGCTCGGGCGGGTCACTTAGTGAGTCGCCAAGTCCGGCCGGGTCATACCGCGGGGTATATCCCTGACATTAGCCCCCAGTTTAATTTGGATTCATCCATGTTAAACTAATCTACAACATAAACACAAGAACAATTTTGTCGGGTTGTGCTCTGGTTTAAATATTCTTATAAACCGGCAATTGATCATCCTTAAGTCCTTGTTATTTCCTTCTAGAAAATCCAGGTCAATAGACCAATTTCATAATCAGTTTGCTTGTAGGAAAAATATTGTAAATAAAGAATCCATTTGACTCGGCCTTCAATGCTCTATCTTGACAAAAATATTGGTTTTCAAATATTCAACAGATATTCAGCCGGCTTGAAAATATAGAACTTGTCGATCTATGATTTCCAAAATCGCCTGGTTATAAAAACTGATAATTTCGGGTTATGATTGTTTCCAACGCCGGTTCATGATTGTTGATGACGCCGGGTTATGATTGTTGCAAACACTGGGTCATAATGCTTGCTGATGCCGGGTCAATCTGGTTTGCTCAAAACTGAAAATTGGAAGATATTTCTCCCTTATATCCATATTACCTGTAGCCCCCAAGTCTTGAACAGAACAAAATGATGATTTGAGACTTGTTTCCATATAATTACTGCCACTTTGAAGAAATCCATGTTGTTCATCCCAGTCACTAGTAAAAACTAAATACTCCATATTATGTAGCCCCCAAGTGCCGGGTTGTTATGCTTGCAGCAACCTGGGACTTGTAATTTCCTGATGCTCAAAAAACTTCAACCAGTGTAGCCCCCAAGGGCCGGGTCATTATGCAATAATGAGCAGGGACTTTATAAGTATGATCACGCTTCATTGAAAATAACATCACATGATGTAACTCCACCATGGGGCTTTGAACCCACGTCCACAATGTTAAGAGCTTTGTGCTTTACCAACCGAGCAGTGGACCTTTCAATATAATGGTTTTAAGACTTGTGTACCTTGAATTGTTTACAGGAGCAATTGGTAGCCCCCAAAAGCCGGCTCATTACAATGTGATGAGTCGGGTCTTCAATAAGGTGAGCAAAAAAATGACTTTGCATTAGCCCCCAAGATTCATGGTGCATTCTTGCCGCGACATGAGACTTGCATATTGAAGGAAATATGCCCTAGAGGCAATAATAAAGTTATTATTTATTTCCTTATATCATGATAAATGTTTATTATTCATGCTAGAATTGTATTAACCGGAAACATAATACATGTGTGAATACATAGACAAATAGTATGTCACTAGTATGGCTCTACTTGACTAGCTCGTTGATCAAAGATGGTTAAGTTTCCTAGCCATAGACAAAGAGTTGTCATTTGATTAATGAGATCACATCATTAGGAGAATGATGTGATTGACATGACCCATTCCATTAGCTTAGCACATGATCGTTTAGTATGATGCTATTGCTTTCTTCATGACTTATACATATTCCTATGACTATGAGATTATGCAACTCCCGTTTACCGCAGGAACACTTTGTGTGCTACCAAACGTCACAACGTAACTGGGTGATTATAATGGTGCTCTACAGGTGTCTCCAAAGGTACTTGTTGGGTTGGCGTTTTTGAGATTAGGATTTGTCACTCCCATTGTCGGAGAGGTATCTCTGGGCCCTCTCGGTAATGCGCATCACTTAAGCGTTGCAAGCATTGCAACTAAAGAGTTAGTTGCGGGATGATGTATTACGGAGTAAAGAGACTTGCCGGTAACGAGATTGAAACTAGGTATTGAGATACCGACGATCGAATCTCGGGCAAGTAACATACCGATGACAAAGGGAACAACGTATGTTGTTATGCGGTTTGACCGATAAAGATCTTTGTAGAATATATTGGAAGCCTATATTTGGATATCGGAAGTGTTTCGGGTGAAATCGGGATTTTACCGGAGTACCGGGGGTTACCGGAACCTCCCCGGGGGCTTAATGGGCCTACATGGGCCATAGTGGAAATAAAGGGCAGCAAGGGGAGTGTGGGGCACGCCCCCCCCAAAGCCCAAACCGAATTGGTTTAGGGCAAGGGGGGCCGGCCCCCTCTTTCCTTCTCCTCCTCTCCCTTTCCTTCCCCCTCTCCTACTCCTACTAGGAATAGGAGGAGTCCTACTCCTAGTGGGAGTAGGACTCCCCCTTGGCGCGCCTCTCCCTGGCCGGCCACCTCCTCCCCTTGCTCCTTTATATACAGGGGCAGGGGGCACCCCATAGACACAACAATTGATCGTTTGATTTTTAGCCGTGTGCGGTGCCCCCCTCCACCATAGTCCACCTCGATAATACTGTAGCGGTGCTTAGGCGAAGCCCTACGTCGGTAGAACATCATCATCATCACCACGCCATCGTGCTGACGAAACTCTCCCTCAACACTTGGCTGGATCTGAGTTCGAGGGACGTCATCGGGCTGAACGTGTGCTGAACTCGGAGGTGCCGTACGTTCTGTACTTGATCGGTCGGATCGTGAAGATGTACAACTACATCAACCGCGTTGTGCTAACGCTTCCGCTTTCAGTCTACGAGGGTACGTGGACAACACTCTCCCCTCTCGTTTCTATGCATCACCATGATCTTGCGTGTGCGTAGGAATTTTTTTGAAATTACTACGTTCCCCAACAGTGGCATCCGAGCCAGGTTTTATGCGTAGATGTCATATGCACGAGTAGAACACAAGTGAGTTGTGGGCGATATAAGTCATACTACTTACCAGCATGTCATACTTTGGTTCGGCGGTATTGTTGGATGAAGCGGCCCGAACCGGCATTACGCGTACCCTTACGCGAGACTGGTTCTACCGACGTGCTTTGCACACAGGTGGTCGGCGGGTGTCTGTTTCTCCAACTTTAGTTGAACCGAGTATGGCTACGCCCGGTCCTTGCGAAGGTTAAAACAGCACCAACTTGACAAACTATCGTTGTGGTTTTGATGCATAGGTAAGAACGGTTCTTGCTAAGCCCATAGCAGCCACGTAAAATTTGCAACAACAAAGTAGAGGACGTCTAACTTGTTTTTGTAGGGCATGTCGTGATGTGATATGGTCAAGACATGATGCTAAATTTTATTGTATGAGATGATCATGTTTTGTAACCGAGTTATCGGCAACTGGAAGGAGCCATATGGTTGTCGCTTTATTGTATGCAATGCAATGGCCCTGTAATGCTTTACTTTATCACTAAGCGGTAGCGATAGTCGTGGAAGCATAAGATTAGCGAGACGACAACGATGCTACGATGGAGATCAAGGTGTCGCGCCAGTGACGATGGTGATCATGACGGTGCTTCGGAGATGGAGATCACAGGCACAAGATGATGATGGCCATATCATATCACTTATATTGATTGCGTGTGATTTTTATCTTTTATGCATCTTATCTTTCTTTGATTGATGGTAGCATTATAAGATGATCCCTCACTAAATTATCAAAGTACCCTGAGTATGCACCGTTGCAAAAGTTCTTCGTGCTAAGACACCACGTGATGATCGGGTGTGATAGGCTCTACGTTCAAATACAACGGGTGCAAAACAGTTGCACACGCGGAATACTCAGGTTAAACTTGACGAGCCTAGCATATAACAGATATGGCCTCGGAACACGGAGACTGAAAGGTCGAGAGTGAATCATATTGTATATATGATCAACAAGTGATGTTCACCATTGAAACTACTCCATCTCATGTGATGATCAGACATGGTTTAGTTGATATGGATCACGTGATCACTTAGAGGATTAGAGGGATGTCTATCTAAGTGGGAGTTCTTAAGTAATATTATTAATTGAACTTAAATTTATCATGAACTTAGTACCTGATAGTATCTTGCTTTTCTATGCTGGTTGTAGATAGATGGCACGTGCTGTTGTTCTGTTGAATTTTAATGCGTTCCTTGAGAAAGCAAAGTTGAAAGATGATGGTAGCAATTACACGGACTAGGTCCGTAACTTGAGGATTATCCTCATTGCTACTCAGAAGAATTACGTCCTGGAAGCACCGCTAGGTGTACCACCTACACCAGCAACTGCAGACATTGTGAATGCCTGGCAGACACGTGTTGATGACTACTCGATAGTTCAGTGTGCCATGCTTTATGGCTTAGAACCGGGACTTCAATGATGTTTTGAACATCATGGAGCATATGATATGTTCCAGGAGATGAAGTTAATATTTCAAAAGAATGCCCGGACTGAGAGATATGAAGTCTCCAATAAGTTCTACAGCTGCAAGATGGAGGAGAATAGTTCTGTCAGTGAGCATATACTCAAGATGTCTGGGTACTGCAATCACTTGATTCAACTGGGAGTTAATCTTCCGGATGATAGCGTCATTGACAGAATTCTCCAATCATTGCCACCAAGCTACAAGAGCTTCGTGATGAACTATAATATGCAAGGGATGGATAAGACAATTCCCGAGATCTTCGCAATGCTAAAGGCAGCGGAGGTAGAAATCAAGAAGGAGCATCAAGTGTTGATGGTCAATAAGACCACCAGTTTCAAGAAAAAGGGCAAAGGGAAGAAGAAGGGGAACTTCAAAAAGAACATCAAGCAAGTTGCTGCTCAGAAGAAGAAACCCAAGTCTGGACCTAAGCCTGAGACTAGTGCTTCTACTGCAAGCAGACTGGTCACTGGAAGCGGAACTGCCCCAAGTATTTGGCGGATAAGAAGGATGGCAAGGTGAACAAAGGTATATGTGATATACATGTTATTGATGTGTACCTATCTAATGCTCGCAGTAGCACCTGGGTATTTGATACTGGTTCTGTTGCTAATATTTGCAACTCGAAACAGGGGCTACGGGTTAAGCAAAGATTGGCTAAGGATGAGGTGACGATGCGCGTGGGAAATGGTTCCAAAGTTGATGTGATCGCGGTCGGCACGCTACCTCTACATCTACCTTCGGGATTAGTATTAGACCTAAACAGTTGTTATTTGGTGCCAGCGTTGAGCATGAACATTATATCTGGATCTTGTTTGATGCGAGATGGTTATTCATTTAAATCAGAGAATAATGGTTGTTCTATTTATATGAGTAATATCTTTTATGGTCATGCACCCTTGAAGAGTGGTCTATTTTTGCTAAATCTCAATAGTGGTGATACACATATTCATAATATTGAAGCCAAAAGATGCAGAGATGATAATGATAGTGCAACTTATTTGTGGCACTACCGTTTAGGTCATATCGGTGTAAAGCACATGAAGAAACTCCATACTGATGGACTTTTGGAACCACTTGATTATGAATCACTTGGTACTTGCGAACCGTGCCTCATGGGCAAGATGACTAAAACGCCGCTCTCCAAAACTATGGAGAGAGCAACAGATTTGTTGGAGATCATACATACAAATGTATGTGGTCCGATGAATGTTGAGGCTCATGGCGGATATCGTTATTTTCTCACCTTCACAGATGATTTAAGCAGATATGGGTATATCTACTTAATGAAACATAAGTCTGAAACATTTGAAAAGTTCAAAGAATTTTAGAGTGAAGTTGAAAATCATTGTAACAAGAAAATAAACTTTCTACTATCTGATTGTGGAGGGGAATATTTGAGTTATGAGTTTGGTCTTCATTTGAAACAAAACGGAATAGTTTCGCAACTCACGCCACCCGGAACACCACAGCGTAATGGTGTGTCTGAATATCGTAATCGTACTTTACTAGATATGGTGTGATCTATGATGTCTCTTACTGATTTACCGCTATCGTTTTGGGGTTATGCTTTAGAGACGACCGCATTCACGTTAAATAGGGAACCATCGAAATCCGTTGAGACGACGCCTTATGAACTGTGGTTTGGTAAGAAACCAAAGTTGTCGTTTCTGAAAGTTTGGGGTTGCGATGCTTATGTGAAAAAGCTTCAACCTGATAAGCTTGAACCCAAATCAGAGAATGTGTCTTCATAGGATACCCAAAGGAGACTGTTGGGTACACCTTCTATCACAGATCTGAAGGCAAGACTTTTGTTGCTAAATTCGGAGTTTTTCTAGAGAAGGAGTTTCTCTCGAAAGAAGTGAGTGGGAGGAAAGTAGAACTTGATGAGGTAACTGTACCTGCTCCCTTATTGGAAAGTAGTTCATCACAGAAACTGGTTTATGCGACACCTACACCAATTAGTGAGGAAGTTAATGATGATGATCATGAAACTTTAGATCAAGTTATTACTGAACCTCATAGGTCAACCAGAGTAAGATCCGCACCAGAGTGGTACGGTAATCCTATTTTGGAAGTTATGTTACTAGACCATGACGAACCTACGAACTATGAAGAAGTGATGGTGAGCCCAGATTCTGCAAAATGGCTTGAGGCCATGAAATCTGAGATGGGATCCATGTATGAGAACAAACTGTGGACTTTGGTTGACTTGCCCAATGATCGGCAAGCAATTGAGAATAAATGGCTCTTTAAGAAGAAGACTAACACTGACGGTAATGTTACTATCTATAAAGCTCGACTTGTTGCAAAAGGTTTTCGACAAGTTCAAGGAATTGACTACGATGAGACATTCTCACCCGTAGCGATGCTTAAGTCTGTCCGAATCATGTTAGCAATTGCCACATTTTATGATTATGAAATTTGGTGAATGGATGTCAAAACTGCATTCCTGAATGGATTTCTGGAACAAGAGTTGTATATGATGCTACCAGAAGGTTTTGTCGATCCAAAGGGAGCTAACAAAGTGTGCAAGCTCCAGCGATCCATTTATGGACTGGTGCAAGCCTCTCAGAGTTGGAATAAACGCTCTGATAGTGTGATCAAAGCATTTGGGTTTATACAGACTTTTGGAGAAGCCTGTATTTACAATAAAGTGAGTGGGAGCTCTGTAGCATTTCTAATATTATATGTGGATGACATATTGTTGATTGGAAATGATATACAATTTCTGGATAGCATAAAGGGATACTTGAATAAGAGTTTTTCAATGAAAGACCTTGGTGAAGCTGCTTATATATTGGGCATCAAGATCTATAGAGATAGATTAAGACGCTTAATTGGACTTTCACAAAGCACCTCCTTGACAAAGTTTTGAAGAAGTTCAAAATGGATAAAGCAAAGAAAGGGTTCTTGCCTGTGTTACAAGGTGTGAAGTTGAGTAAGACTCAATGCCCGACCACTGCAGAAGATAGAGAGAAAAAGAAAGATGTTCCCTATGCTTCAGCCATAGGCTCTATCATGTATGCAATGCTGTGTACCAGACCTGATGTGTGCCTTGCTATAAGTCTAGCAGGGAGGTACCAAAGTAATCCAGGAGTGGATCACTGGACAGCGGTCAAGAACATCCTGAAGTACCTGAAAAGGACTAAGGATATGTTTCTCGTATATGGAGGTGACAAAGAGCTCATCGTAAACGGTTACATTGATGCAAGCTTTGACACTGATCCGGACGATTCTAAATCGCAAACCGGATACGTGTTTACATTAAACGGTGGAGCTGTCAGTTGTTGCAGTTCTAAACAGAGCGTCGTGGCGGGATCTATGTGTGAAGCGGAATACATAGCTGCTTCGGAAGCAGCGAATGAAGGAGTCTGGATGAAGGAGTTCATATCCGATCTAGGTGTCATACCTAGTGCATCAGGTCCAATGAAATTTTTTTGTGACGATACTGGTGCAATTGCCTTGGCGAAGGAATCCATATTTCACAAGAGAACCAAGCACATCAAGAGACACTTCAATTCCATCCCTGATTTAGTCCAGGTGGGAGACATAGAAATTTGCAAGATACATACAGATCTGAATGTTGCAGACCCGTTAACTAAGCCTCTTCCACGATCAAAACATGATCAACACCAAGACTCCATGGGTGTTAGAATCATTACTGTGTAATCTAGATTATTGACTCTAGAGAAAGTGGGAAACTGAAGGAAATATGCCCTAGAGGAAATAATAAAGTTATTATTTATTTCCTTATATCATGATAAATGTTTATTATTCATGCTAGAATTGTATTAACCGGAAACATAATACATGTGTGAATACATAGACAAACAGTATGTCACTAGTATGCCTCTACTTGACTAGCTCGTTGATCAAAGATGGTTAAGTTTCCTAACCATAGACAAAGAGTTGTCATTTGATTAAGGAGATCACATCATTAGGAGAATGATGTGATTGACTTGACCCATTCCGTTAGCTTAGGACACGATCGTTTAGTATGATGCTATTGCTTTCTTCATGACTTATACATGTTCCAGTATGAGATTATGCAACTCCCGTTTACCGGAGGAACACTTTGTGTGCTACCAAACGTCACAACGTGACTAGGTGATTATAAAGGTGCTCTACAAGTGTCTCCAAAGGTACTTGTTGGGTTGGCGTATTTCGAGATTAGGATTTGTCACTCCGATTGTCGGAGAGGTATCTCTGGGCCCTCTCGGTAATGCACATCACTTAAGCCTTGCAAGCAATGCAACTAATGAGTTAGTTGCGGGATGATGTATTACCGAACGAGTAAAGAGACTTGCCGGTAACGAGATTGAAACTAGGTATTGAGATACCGACGATCGAATCTCGGGCAAGTAACATACCGATGACAAAGGGAACAACATATGTTGTTATGCCGTCTGATTGATAAAGATCTTCGTAGAATATATTGGAAGCCTATATTTGGATATCAGAAGTGTTCCGGGTGAAATCGGGATTTTACCGGAGTACCGGGGGTTACCGGAACCTCCCCGGGGGCTTAATGGGCCTACATGGGCCTTAGTGGAAATAGAGGGCAGCAAGGGGAGTGTGGGGCGCGCCCCCCAAGGCCCAAACCGAATTGGTTTAGGGTAAAGGGGGCCGATCCCCCTCTTTCCTTCTCCTCCTCTCCCTTCCTTCCCCCTCTCCTACTCCTACTAGGAATAGGAGGAGTCCTACTCCTAGTGGGAGTAGGACTCCCCCTTGGCGCGCCTCTTCCTGGCCGGCCGCCTCCTCCCCTCGCTGCTTTATATACGGGGGCAGGGGGCACCCCGTAGACACAACAATTGATCGTTTGATTTTTTAGCCGTGTGCGGTGCTCCCCTCCACCGTAGTCCACCTCGATAATACTATAATGGTGCTTAGGTGAAGCCCTGCGTCGGTAGAACATCATCATCGTCACCATGCCGTCGTGCTGACGAAACTCTCCCTCAACACTCGGCTGGATCGGATTTCGAGGGACGTCATTGGGCTGAATGTGTGCTGAACTCAGAGGTGCCGTACGTTCAGTACTTGATCGGTCGGATCGTGAAGACGTACGACTACATCAACCGCCTTGTGCTAATGCTTCCGCTTTCGGTCTATGAGGGTACGTGGACAACACTCTCCGCTCTCGTTGCTATGCATCACCATGATCTTGCGTGTGCATAGGAATTTTTTTGAAATTACTACATTCCCCAACACATATTTGATATCATCTCAACTTAAATAATGTAGCCCCCAAGTGCCGGGTCGTAAGCCTGCAGCGACTCAGGACTATTCCTTCAATTGTAGAATAAATCATATCAATTGATAATATAATAGTTATTGCGCTAAAACGACTTTGAAAACCTTAATCATAATACTGGTTATTGTCTTACTGATAACCATAATAAAATCCAGCCATGTTGGCTATTTGAAGACTTGAATAATATAATCCAATGATTTGTGAGCGCATGATTCCAATGGCGCAATCCAAATATATACTGGCAACTTATAATCCCAAGCCAGTCCAGGTTAATAAACACTGTATAATTTATCATCATACTGGCGACTTATATTCGAAAGCCAGGCCGGGTTAATAAACGCCGGTGATTTATAATCATGCTTTATTCAACCTGTTTCTGCATACAACAAGTTTAAAGTGTCCTGGCAGTTTACCGCCGGACGGGTCATAATGCCCAACATATAACCTAGGTTTATAACCAAGGCTGCACATAAGAATAATCAAATATGAATATATCATACCAGTAAGGGTGAATCACATTGTTGGTTTACCAACTTTTGTAGTAAAGGTGATAACCCAAATTTTGAGTGCTGATAACTCTTCCCATGTCTTGCCGAATTATAGTAAAAACCGTACCGGGTTGTCAAGATAAATTTGTAGGCATTGGATCGGTGACTTATTGGATGCTATTCATCATGAGACAGTTATAATCTAGGGCGATACGGCACTAGCTCCAGTTCATCAATATAATGTAGGCATGTATTCCGTAAATAGTCATACATGCTTATGGAGAGAACTTGGATGGCATCTTTTTTCCTACCCTCCCGTGGCAGCAGGGTCCTATTGGAAACTAAGGGATATTAAGTTCTCCTTTTAATAGAATTTTTACCTAGATTTGACACTCTTCCGAACCCACTTTCAATATTATTGCAAACATATTCATCATGAGGCTTAAATAAAATTTCAAGATCATAAGAAGAATCACCCCAATCATGATCATTGCAAAAAGTAGTAGACATAGCAAAATTAGCATCCCCAAGCTTGGGGTTTTGCATATTATTAGCACAATTGATAGTAATATAATTTATAGTAAAATCATTGCAATCATAATTTTCATTCAAGGGGCTATCATGAATCACCTCATAAATTTCTTCATCACAATTTTCAGATTCATGAATCTCAAGCAAAACTTCATAAGGATAATCTAGTGAACTCGATTCACTAGCAATGGGTTCATCATAATTGGATTTCTTGAAAAGATTAGCAAGTGTATGAGGCTCCATATCCAAAGATTTTTAGCAAGCGAAGATGCAAGCAAATAGAAGGCACATGGCAATACAAGCAAACATGAGATCCGACGAGAAAAAGGCAAACAAAAAAGTGGGGCGAATAAAACGACAATTTTTTGTGAAGTGGGGGAGAGGAAAACGAGAGGCAAATGGCGAATAATGTAAATTGCAAGGAGATGAGATTTGTGATTAGGAACCTGGTTATGTTGAAGATCCTCCCCGGCAACGGTGCCAGAAATTATCCTTGATGGCAGCTAGAACTACGTCGTTATTTCCCCAGAGAGGGAGGGATGATGTAGCATAGCGACGGTAGAGTATTTCCCTTATGAAAACAAGGTATCGAACCAGTAGGAGAATCAAGCAACACAAGGTAAACAGCCCCTGCACACAAATAACAACACCTCGCAACCCGACGAGTTAAAGGGGCTGTCAATCCCTTTCGGGTAACGGCGCCAGAAAATGGCGTGTGACGGGAGAAATTTGTAAATATTGATAGATCGAACACGAAATAAAATAAATTGCACCAAGGTATTTTTGGATTTGGTTTAACAGATCTGAAAATAAAAAGCAAGGAAAAATTAGATCGCAAAGGCAAATATATGTGAAATAAGACCCGGGGCCATAGCTTTCACTAGTGGCTTCTCTCGAGGAAAATAGCAAACAGTGGGTAAACAAATTACTGTTGGGAAATTGATAGAACATCAAATAATTATGATGATATCCAGGTAATGATCATTACATAGGCATCACGTCCTAGATTAGTAGACTGACTCCTGCCTGCATCTACTACTATTACTCCACACATCGACCGCTATCCAGCATGCATCTAGTGTATTAAGTTCATGGAAAAACGGTGTAATGCAATAAAAACGATGAAATGATGTAGACAAGATCTGTTTATCTATATGGTGGTAGATATAGATCTCGTCTTTTTATCCTTAGTAGCAACGATACATACGTGTCGGTTCCCTTTCTGTCACTGGGATCAAGCATGATAAGATCGAACCCACTACCGGGCACCTCTTCCCATTGCAACATAAATAGACCGAGTTGGCTAGACAAAACCAAAATATCGGAGAAGAAATACAAGGCTATAAGAGATCATGCATAAAAGAGATCAAAGAAACTCAAATACTTTCATGGATATAAAAACATAGATCTGATCATAAACTCGAAGTTCATCAATCCCAACAAACACACCGCAAAAAGAGTTACATCATATGGATCTCCAAGAGACCATTGTATTGAGGATCAAGAGAGAGAGATGAATCCATCTAGCTACTAACTACGGACCCAAAGGTCTACAAAGAACTACTCACGCATCATCGGAGAGGCACCAACGGAAGAGGTGAACCCCTCCGTGATGGTGTTTACATTGGACCTGGTGTTTCTGGACTCTGCGACGGTTGGACGAATATTTCGTCGACTACCCTAGGGTTTTGGGAATATTTGGATAATTATAGAGCAAAGAGGCGGTCCGGGGGCACACGAGGTGAGCACAACCCACCTGGGCGCGCCAGGGCCTCCTGGGCGCCCTGGTGGGTTGTGCCCCCCTCGGGGTACCCCCCAGGTGGAACCAAGGCCCATTGCCATTCTTCTGGCCCATAAAAAATCATCGGAAAGTTTCGTGCCATTTGGACTTCGTTTGATATTGATTTCCTGTGATGTAAAAAACATGGAAAAAATAGGAGCTGACACGGGGGCACTATGTCAATAGGTTAGTACCAAAAAAATGATATAAAATGATTATAAAACATCCAAGATTGATAATAAAACAGCATGGAACAATCAAAAATTATAGATACGTTGGAGACGTATCAGATGGCGGTCTATATATCACAAACGTGAAGTCTATATGAGATTATACCATGAATGATCATATAGTCATAAATATAAATATTGTAATTTAATCACTACAGGAGTGTAATTTCTTCACCACACTACACTATTATGCTTATGAGAGATGTCACTAGTGAACCTATGTCCCATGGGTCTATTCTCTATTACTTAAAATTCATTAAAATTACTATCCTTTGTTGTACCATTTTATCTATCTATCAATTCCTACCATACGGTGCAATTTAATCTTATAACTAGCAGGACAAGAAGCTTGACAACTGCTATGTCCATTTTGTATCATGTTTTACCACTATTATTTGTGATGTTTTTATGCATAATAATGCTTTATGTAGTAATTCTAATGTCTTTTCTCTCATAATATGCAAGGTTCACACAAAGAGGGAGAATACCGGCAGCTTGAATTGTGGACCTGAAAAGGCTACATCAGGCCACCTATTCTGCACAACTCCAAATGAGCTGAAACTTTACGGAGATTTTTTATGTAATATATAAGAATTATTGGAGTGGATAACTACCAGAGGGGCCCCACCAGGTGGTGACAACCCACCTGGGCGCACCCTGGTGGGTTGTGCCCTCCTCGGCCCACCTCCAGTGCCCCTCTTCTGGTATATAAGTCATTTTGACCTAGAAAAAAAATAAGGAGATGACTTTTGGGATGAAGCGCCGCCGTCTCGAGGCGGAACTTGGGCAGGAGCACTTTTGCCCTCCGGCGGAGCAATTTCGCTAGGGGAACTTCCCTCCCGGAGGGGGAAATCATCTTCATCATCATCACCAACAACTCTCCCATCTTGGGGAGGGAGATCTCCATCAACATCTTCAACAGCACCATTTCCTATCAAACCCTAGTTCATCTGTTGTGTTCAATCTTTGTACCGGAACATTAGATTGGTGCTTGTGGGTGACTAGTATTGTTGATTACATCTTGTTATTGATTACTATATGGTTTATTTGGTGGAGGATTATATGTTCAGATCCATTATGCTATTTAATAAACCTCTGATCTTTAGCATGATTGTCATTTGTCAGTAGTTACCTTTGTTCCTGAGGTCACGGTAGAAATCTTGTTGCAAGTAATCATGTGAATTTGATATGTGTTCGATATTTTGATGGTATGTATGTTGTGATTCCCTTAGTGGTGTCATGTGAACATTGACTACATGGCACCTTACCTTAGTAGGGACTAAGGGAATACATTGTGGAGTAGTTATTAGATGATGGGTTGCGAGAGTGACATAAGCTTAAACCCTAGTTTATGCGCTACTTCGTAAGGGACTAATTTGGATCCAAAAGTTTAATGCTATAGTTAGATTTTATCATAATACTTTTCTCGTAGTTGCGGATGTTTGCGAGGGTGTTAATAATAAGTAGGAGGTTTGTTCAACTAAGAACAAAACCTAAGCACCGGTCCACCCATATATCAAATTATCAAAGTAGCGAACATGTATCAAACAAACATGATGAAAGTGGTTAGATGAAATTCCCGTGAACCCTCAAGAACACTTTGCTTATCATAAGAGACCGTTTTGGCCTGTCCTTTGCCACAAAAGGATTGGGCTACCTTGCTAAATATTAGTTGTCGTTACCGCTACTTGCTCATTACAAATTATCTGTCTATCAAACTACTCGCTACTTATAATTTCAGTGCTGGCAGAGAATACCTTGCTGAAAACCACTTGTCATTTCCTTCTACTCCTCGTTGGGTTCGACACTCTTACTTACCAAAAGGACTATGATTGATTCCCTATACTTGTGGGTCATCAAGGCTCTTTTCTGGCACCGTTGTTGGGGAGGTAAGCGCTCTTGGTAAGTGCAAATCGGTAAGGAAAAGTTATTACTACATGCTGAAATTTATTGTCACTTGTTACTATGGACAACAATCCTTTGAGGGGTTTGTTCGAGGTATCTTCACCTCGACCGGAACCAAAATTGGTTGCCCCTCAACCTACTGCACCTACTGAAAATGTTGGTTATGAAATTCCTTGTGGTATGATAGAACAACTGCTAGCTAATCCTTATGCAGGAGATGGTATCGACATCCTGATATGCACTTGATATATGTGGATGAAATTTGTGGATTATTTAAGCTTGCAGTTTACCTGAATATGAAGCTAAGAAGAAGGTTTTCCCTTTGTCTTTTAAGGTAAAAGCATTGGCATGGTATAGGCTATGCCTTCATATTGGATCTTGGAATTGGAATCGATTGAAATTGGAATTTTACTAAAAAAATTATCCTATCCATTTAGTTCATCATGATCGGAATTCCATATATAATTTATGGCCTCGTGAAGGATAAAGTATCGCTCTAGCTTGGGGGAGGCTTAAGTCAATGTTATATTCCTGTCCCAATCATGAGCTCTCAAGAGAAATTATCATTGAGAATTTTTATGCTCGGCTTTCTCATGATGATCGATCCATGCTCGATACTTCTTGCACTGGTTCTTTTATGAAGAAGACTATTGAATTCAGGTGGGATCTTTTAGAAAGAGTTGAATGTCACTCTAAAGATTGGGAACTCAATGAAGGTAAAGAGTCAGGTATTAAGCTTGAGTTTGATTGTGTTAAATCTTTTATGAATACTGTTGCTTTTCAAAAGTTTAGCACTAAATATGGACTTGACTCTGAGATAGTAGCTTCTTTTTGTGAATAATTTGCTACTCATGTTGATCTCCCAAAGGAGAAGTGGTTTGAATATCATCCACCTATTAAAGAAATTAAAGAACCGGTCATAGCAAAAGATGAAACTATTATTTATAATGTTGATCCAGTTGTACCTACAGCTTATATTGAAAAACACCTTTTGATGTTAGGATAAAGGAACAATTTAAGGTCTCAACTTTGGTCAATAAAAGCTATATTAGAGCATCTAAACCTGATGAACAAATTGGCAGAAAGTATAGATGGGCATGCTATTTACTTCTGTGATGAAGCTGTTAGAATTGCCAAACCTGATGAGCAAGATAAACATAGACCTGTTGTTGGCATGCCTGTTGTCTCAGTCAAAATAGGAGATCACTATTATCATGGTTTATGTGATTTAGGTGCTAGCGTTGATAACCCACAAGTATAGTGAATCACAACTGTTTTCGAGGGTAGAGTATTCAACCCAAATTTATTGATTCGTCACAAGGAGAGCCAGAGAATATTCTCGAGTATTAGTAGCTGAGTTGTCAATTCAACCACACCTGAAAGGCTTAATATCTGCTGCAAAGTATTTAGTAGCGAACTAATATGGAAGTAAGAGTTGCGGTAACAGAAGTAACAGTAGTAGTTTTGTGGTGATTGTGACAGTAAGAACGACAAAGTAACTTAGCAAAGATCAATATGTGAAAAGCTCGTAGGCAATGGATCAATGATGGATAATTATGTCAGATGGCATTCATCATGGAACAATTATAACCTAGAGTGACACGGAACTAGCTCCAATTCATCAATATAATGTAGGCATGTATTCCATATATAGTCATACATGCTTATGGAAAAGAACTTGCATGACATCTTTTGTCCTACCCTCCTGTGGCAGCGGGATCCTAATGGAAACAAAGGGATATTAAGGCCTCCTTTTAATAGAGAACCAGAACAAAACATTAGCACTTAGTGAATACATGAACTCCTCAAACTACGGTAATCACCGGAAAGAATCCCAATTATTGTCACCTTGGGGTATGCGGATCATAACTCATAGTAGGTGCCTACAACTTGCAAGATAGGATCAAGAACACAAATATATTCATGAAAACATAATAGGTTCAGATATGAAATTATGGCACTCGGGAACTAGTGACAAGCATTAAGGATAGCAAAGTCATAGCAACATCAATCTCAGAACATAGTGGATACTAGGAATCAAACCCTAACAAAACTAACTCGATTACATGATAACTCTCATCCAACCCATCACCGTCCAGCAAGCCTACAATGGAATTACTCACACACGGTGGTGAGCTTCATGAAATTGGTGATGGAGGAAGGTTGGTGATGATGATGACGACGAATCCCCCTCTCTAGAGCCCCGAACGGACTCAAGATTAGCCCTCCAAATGAAGAACAGGAGGCGGTGGCTCTGTATCGTAAAACACGATGAATCATTATCTCTTAATTTTTTATCCATGGATGTGAATATATAGATTTGGAGTTAGGGTCATAGGAGGTCTAGGGGGCCCGCAAGCCACCAGGGCGCACCCCTGGGCGCCCCCAGGCTTATGGCCAATCGGTGGACCCCCTCTAGTTGATTCTTTTGCCAGTATATTTTTTATATTCCAAAATTATTCTCCATAAATTTTCAGGTGAATCCAAGAACTTTTATTTCTGCACAAAAATAACACCATGGCAATTCTACTGAAAACGGCGTCAGTCCGGGTTAGTTCTATTCAAATCATGCAAATTAGAGTCCAAAACAAGGGAAAAGGGGTTTGGAAAAGTAGATACGATGGAGACGTATCAACTGTCCCAAGCTTAACCCATTACTTGTCCTCAAGAAATTCAGTTGACAAACTGAAAGTGACAAAGAAAAACTTTTACAAACTCTATTTGATCTCGTTGTTGCAAATATGGATAGCCAGCATTCAGGTTTCAGCAAAGGTTGTGAACTAACCATATTCACAATAACATTTTGGTCCCACATTTACTCATATCAATGGCATAATCAACTAGCGAGCAATAATAATAAATCTCGGATGACAACACTTTTTTCAAAACAATCATGATAAAATATGATATAATGGTATCTCGCTAGCCATTTCAGAGACCGCAAAACATAAATGTAGAGCACCCCTAAAGATCAAGGACTGACTAGACATTGTAATTCATGGTAAAATACATCCAGTCACAGTCATACTCAATATCAATTAATAGTAAAGCATACAAATGATAGTGGTGCTCTCTAACTGGTGCTTTTTATAAGAGGATGATGACTCAGCAATAATTGTAAATAGATACGCCCTTCGCAGAGGGAAGCAGGGATTTTGTGAGGTGCCAGAGCTCGAGCTTTTAAAACCAAGATAAATATAATTTTGAGTGGTATGCTTTCATTGTCAACATAAGAACCAAGAGATCTCACTATCTTCCATGCTAGATACAATATAGGCGGTTCCCAAACAGAATGGTAAAGTTTTTACAACCCCTCCACCAACAATCACACTCCACGGCTGATCCAAAACGGCGGGTACCATCCATACAAACAACAGACCTGGGGGAGTTTTATTTGAAATTTATATTTTGATTTGTTTTGAGCATGGAACCGGGCATCCTGATTACCAGCCACTTTCTCGTGAATGACAAGTGAATCAACACTCATCGTGAGAATAACCTACCTAGCATGGAAGATACATACAGCCCCCGGTCGCTACATGAGCGATTCAGGCATACAAAACAGATTATTATTTGAAGGTTTAGAGTTTGGCAGATGCAAATTTACTTGGAATGGCAGGTAAATACCGCATATAGGTAGGTTTGGTGGACTCCTATGGAACAACTTTGGGTTTAAGGAAGTTCATGCATGTCGGTGTACAAAAGTAGGGGCTCTCCTTTTGCACCCCTTTACTTGTGCACGGGCAGTCAGAGCAATGCCCACGGCCACACTAAGCAGGGCAGAGGAGGGAAGCCGGAGCACAAGACGACCAAAGCAATGCCAATACCAGAGGCGCAAAGAGAGCAAGAAGGCGAGGTGGACTCCCCCCGGCAAGACCCTTGCCGGGGTGGCTTCCGCAGCCTCGGCAAGATCCTTGCCGGGGCAACTTGCCTGACGCCAGCAGAGCGTGCCACCCTTGAGCCCAAGGGGTTCGAACACCATCAACCATATTGGAACCAAGTCTCGGGAGGCACCTCCGTGGCGTCATGCAGATCTTTGTAGAGATCATAAATACGCAAGATCGTATGAGAACCAGAAGATGACGATCCTTGGCGAGATCCTTGCGAAGGAGATCCACGAGACCCCCGGCAGGATCCTTGCCGAGGACGACCGCAGTGCCACAGCGAGACCCTTGCCGGGCCCTCGGCAAGACCCTTGCCGAGAACGCTTGCGGGGCCGTAGCCAGGCCCGCGTCGGCCAAGACTCCACCGCCGCTCCCATACAGCTGCCATCTCGACCAGCTGGGCAGGCATTTGCGTGGCAGCGCGAGGCCTCTACACCAACTCAGCAAACACCTGCGTGGTGGCATGCAGATCTTTGTGAAGGCTCCACCACCGCACTAGCCCAGCAGCCAGCCAACGTGGCGCTACAACGCCTCGTCAGCTTGGACGCGCGTCGGAGCCAGGCGAGGTGACGACAGCTAGGACGAGCTTCTTTGCCATCCCCAATAAAGCGAGAGGGGCACGTCAGCAGCGCATTAAATGCGTTTGTCCAACGATGCCAAGGGATAGACTCAACCCCTGTAGACCTTTCCACCTCCCGTGTGCCACTGTGGCGACCCCTTTTCATCTATAAAAGGAGGCTCGAGGCGTACTGGAGGGGGATATTCGGATCTTTTGGACTACAGAGCCACCGGAGCTAGTTCAAGAACACAAGAAAACTCAAATATACATCAAAGCGGGACTAGGGTTTTATGTGTCTCTGCGGCCCGAACCTGGGTAAATGATTTGTGTGCTGACCGCCAGACCCGCTCTTTGCACAACCCCGCGCCTGCCAACCGTAGAAGGGATCCCAGTGACCCCATAGGTGTCGTTTCCCACCGACATCTCTGGCGCGCCAGGTAGGGGGTGCGCAATTGTGAAAATCCGGTCTGGTTGAAGCAACGGCTTCATCGTGGTAGTCACTTCAAGCAAGAAGACGACCGAACAAATGGCGTCCTCGGTGAACGCGGCGAACGCCCACGCAACAGCAGAAAAGCTAAGTCATGCAAAACTTTGAGTAATTCCTTTCTATATATATAAGGTTATCGTCCTCGACGATCTTGCCTTGTGTATGGAAAACTTGCACGCAATGGGGCCCTACCACTATTGGCAACGCCCTCGTTCTATTTCGAGTCCGCTCAACAGTTCGAGCGGTTGCGTCGAGAATGGCAGGGTGACCTTCTGCGATTGGTAACGCCCTCGTTCTTTCTCGAGTCCGCTCGACAGCTCGAGCGGCCGCGCCAAGAGCAGTGAGGTGGTTCACCCGGCAGCAAGCATACCCGGTAGGCCATTGAGGATCCGTCCTCAAGACGTTGCCTGGGTTTCTGTGCCGGCAAACCTACCCGATTAACGTAGGGTGGACATACAAAGGGAGATCGAATGGGAAAATAACATGCATCGTTTCAAAAGTACTACAGGGTTATATTACATCATTTGTTGCTACGGTTCTAACTAAAGATAAAAATTGTCTTGGTCATCAACCTGCAGTGGCATAAGAAATGGGGTGCCTAGTCCCGGCGCTGGCCTTGTACCCTCCGAACTCCGTCGATGCGGCTGATGACGGGCTCGATGCGCTCCTCGAGCGGCGCGGGGTCCACGTCGTCCGGCAAGCTATCCAGCGAAGCTTCGAAGTCGAGGTCAGGGTTCCAGTACGCCATCTTGGTGAGGACCTTGGTCATGGCACCCCGGCAAAGCTTCCGGGCCTCTTCGGCCAGAGAGGCCGCCCTGTTGGAGCGAAGCCGCTCCAGGGCCCCGAGAACACCCTCGAAGAACAGGGTCACCCTGGCATTAGGACTAACGTTTGGTTCCGGGACGTACCTCACGTTGGACATACCCATGGTAGCCAGCTACATGGTGAGCCTGCCAGCGACCTCGGCGAGGCGGCTGACCCAGAGCTTCTCGCCCGCCACAAACTCCGCGTTGCTGGCGGCGTCATTCTTCCGCAGTTGCCTCTCCTTCTCCAGATCCTTGGTCAGGGTCTCCTCCCGGGCGCTGACCTCCGAGAGCATCCCCTCAAGGCCCTCCAGTTTCAGCTTCAGGTCCTTGATGGACTCATTGGCCCTGGAGAGAAGCTCGACCTTCTCGAGGACCGCGGCCTACGCATCAGCCAAAGCGCCCTTGGGCATGTCCCTCTTCCCTGTCAGCTCCTGGATATGCTTCTTCATCCCGTCACGCTCCACCTCCAGCTCGTTCACCTTGCCAGCGTGGACCTGGGCCTGAGCATTGAGGGCCTCCTCGTGCCTCTGCTCCAGTTCCCTGGTCCGCTGCACGACAAGCTCCTGGACCTCCTCGTCCTTGCCGCGGAGTGTCGCAGCGAGCTTCTCCTCGTGAGCGGCATGGTCCTCCTCCTGGGAGTTCAGCTCGGCCTGGTGCTGGCACCGAGTGGTCTCCTCCTTGGCAGCCTATTGACTCGCCGCCTCTTGGGCCTTCTCGACATCAGCCTGCTCCATGACAAGCTCCAGCTTGTGCTCGGCAAGCTGATCCTGGGCGGTCTTCAGCTCCTCACGGGCCTGGCAGAACCAAGCCTGCGTCTCGGTGATGTGCCCTTCGAGGTCCGCCTCCGCCTTGTCAACCGCTACCATCCTGGACTTGGCCTTGTCCAGGCGGGCATAGTGAAGCGCCTGAAGCTTGTGGAAGCTGGCGCTCATGCTCTGGAGGAGCCGCTCTTCCTGGGAATCGCCGCCACCGACGCTCGGTCCGTCCACGACCGCGAGCCCGGCGGCGGAAAGCACCTCGTCGTCGAACACGTCCCCCTTGGCGGACGCCCTGGTGCTCGCCATCCATGGGAGGTGGACGAACAAGTTGTCGCCCACCTTTAGATATTTGCCCGAGCCAAAAGCAGCGGAGGAGGAAGGCTGGTCGACGACCACCACCTCCTCGGCAGCGGCCTTGCTGGCCTCCCCGGTAGGCCCCTTGTCGGCCTCCTCGGTAGTGGCCTCCCCGGCAGGTCCCTCAGCGGTGTCCTCAGCAACGTCCTTGGTGGCCTCCTCAGCGGCGATCTCATCGGCCTCGGCCGCGGCCTCTCTAGCGACCTCTCCGATGACGGTGTCCACGTCCTCTCGATCCGCCGAGGAAGGATCTGGGTACTGAAAAGGAGAATGAGGCAAAGTCAAGATCAAAATTTGAAAGAAGAAGAATGAGCGGGAATGGGAGGCAAACAACTCACCTGTGTGAAGCTAGGACGAAGTGGCCCCCTCCCCACCGACATTCAGTGCCGGGACGGAGCCGCCGGCGCCCGAATTCACCTCCTCCTCCTTCGTGCGCATGGGCTCGGTGCTTGGCGCCCTTGCCGGGGACACCCCTCGGGGCGGCGTGGTCGATGGGGGCGGCGTCTTGAGGGTGGCCCTCAGTGGCTCCTCCTGCTGTCGTTCTCCTCCTGCAACCACGGCAAGGTCGTGCCCCAGCACACGTCAATGGGGAGCGAGTATTGAACGCACATTGGGGGCTGCATCGGGGGCTGCTCTCCACCACTACCAGCGGCATACTCGAGGTGCCCGCCGGGGGCTGGCCGCCCGCTGAGGCCTTGGCCGTCTTCGCCACCCTCTAGGCCAGCGTCTCCCTATCCATGCGAAGATGAAGAAAAATCAAGAAAAGTGGCACGGTCCAAGGGGAGGGAGATGGAAAAAGACAAGATACTTACTCATTCTACGCCTCCTCTTCCGCTGCCTTCCTCTTCCTCCTCGGGCTAAGAGACCCGAGGTCGAAGAAGACCTCCGTGTCATCACTTGCGGGAGGAGGGGAAGTGGGTGGAGTCCGAGGACGCTTGGGGGGAGAAGGGGCAGCCGCTTTCTTCTTCGCCACTGCAACCTTCACCGCCTTCCCCTCCGCCGCAGCCCTCGTTTAACGCATGGACACCTCCGGAGGTTTTTGCGGTTGTGCGTTCCTGCCAGGCCGGACCGGCTCACCAGAGATGGCTCGCCGTAGGACACACCCTCTCACCATGGATGGGGGCTCAACAGCCTCGGCCTCCTCCCCGGACAACTCATCGACCTCATCTTCAATGAGAGGGGCCTTGGTGCCGGCGCTGCTGGCCTCCTCAGCGTATTCCGCCCACCGGGCGAGCTCCTTCTCCTCCGCGGTCGCCACGGTTTCGTCCTCCATGCCGCCAGCGCTGCCAGCCTCCTCGGCGAGCACCGCCTCCGCTGCCCTGGCGGGAATGTAGTCCAGCTCCACTTGGGTGGTTTCCTGGATGAGTCGCGACTCTTCGTAGACGTACTTCTCCGACAGGGTGTCGAAGAACTCCTGCACCTGGTCCGCCTTCGGCTCGACCCAATTCGGGTCAAGGCCATGCGCATTGCAGTCCGGCATCATTGCAATAATATCGGTTTGGCGGGAGTTGTTGCTCAGCCGGACCACCCCTGCGGGCAACCCGAACTGGGGCCCCTTGGTGACCTTGCCGGCCTTCACAAACTTGCTAGTCCTCTCGGCCCTGCCATCGCGGTTCATGTCGAGCTGAAACAGCCGCTGGCAGAAGCGGGCGTGCCCCATCACCGTGAAGGTGTGGTTTAGGCCGGCGCGGAGCCGCATGATGTCAGCCGCGTTGCTGGATAGCCAGGCCGGCCTCCCCTTGTTGTGCATAGGAGTGATGCGGGGGCGGATGAAATCCGCCCCAATCATCTACAGGGTGAGCCCGGCGACGGCGAGGTGATGGATTCTGGTGATGGCGACTGTGAGCTTCCCATCCTAGGCATCGACATCGCCCCAGTCATCTCTATGAACCGGCGGCGTCTGGCGAACCTGGCAAAACTCCTGAGGGTCCTCCTCCTCAATCCAGTACCACCGGCTCCGCCACTCCTCCCACCTCTCCTTCTGGGCGCCCTCTGGATACGTCCCCTTATCCAGGGTCCTTGGGATCCAGGCGACACAACCGGAAATGGTGCCTCCCCTCTGGACCCGAGGGTACAAGTAATGGAGGAAAAGCGCCTTGTTGGGGTGTACTCCGGCGAAGCCCTCGTAGAGATGGGCGAAAAGAGCCATGGGCGCCACGGCATTTGGAGTGAAATCTAGGAGGTGGAAGCCATAGGTGTGCATGACATCATTGAAGCAATCGGAAAAAGTAGGGAAGATGCCGCAGGAAAAGTAGTCGACGAATAATGGGTACCGATTTGGGCGGCCTTGGCACAATCAGCAGGGATGACGCACGTGGCCGGATGCCCCGTCGACTCTCCCCCCATATTGCACCCCCATTGGAGCCTGAAGTTCTCCCGGAGGTGGACCGCATCGACCGTCGAGGGGAAGTAGGCGAACTATGTCTGCCACGCCGCCGACTCACTCTTCAGCGGCTCCATCCTCCCGGCGTCCCTGGCCAATCCTTTGCCCTTGATGGTTTTGGGTGCCATGGCGGCTGCGAGAGGTGGAGGAGAAAGGGCAGCGAAAACGCGGCGGCGGCGAGCAAGGGCAAGAGCTTGAGGAGGAAGAAGGAAGGGATGGCGGTTCTGAGATTGGAGAAGACACATAGGGTAAATGAGTAGCGCCCCGCGGTTGTTCCTTTTTATGGGGAAGGCGCGGGCCGCCTCTTTACCACAATGTGACGCATGCATGCGGAAACCGCCCCATGCATGACCCCCCACGTCGCGTGCTCAACGCGGGTCGTGGGGAAGCGCAGCTGATGGAGAAGTTACTGCGGTAAAAATCAGCCCCACCTGCCCGCACACCGTTTTGGGCCTAGCCCAACAATGCGTTGCACTTGTGTGTGGACCAGGCCCAGGGGCTCCTGTCGGTGCACAAAAGTAGGGCTCTCCTTTTGCACCCCTTTGCTTGTGCATGGGCAGTCAGAGCCGCGCCCACGGCCACACTAAGAAGGGCAGAGGAGGGAAGCCGGAGCACAAGACGACCAAAGCAACGCCAAGACCAGAGGCGCAAAGAGAGCAAGAACGCGAGGTGGACTCCCCCCGGCAAGACCCTTGCCAGGGTGGCTTCCGCAGCATTGGCAAGATCCTTGCCGAGGCAACTTGCCTGACGCCAGCAGAGCATGCCACCCTTCATTCCAAGGGGTTCCAACACCATCAACCATATTGGAACCAAGGCTCGGGAGGCACCTCCGTGGTGGCATGCAGATCTTTTAATGCGGAGGCCACCCCCATGGACCCAACTACATCTCCTACGACACCTCTTCGACCCATGACATGAGCACGTGCAAGAGCTCTTGAAACCGAGGTGACATCTCTCCTCTCACAATTCCACTTCGATGCACACGAGACATGGCTACTACCTAACATGGACACATTGTGCATGCTCAGGTATCATGGAGAAGCTAAGGAGCAAGGACAAGAAGAAGAGGAAGATGGACGTGAAGACGGAGACGAAGAAGAGGAGCTGCAGGAAAAGTCCTAGCCACCGGACGACCGGCCGAGAACGAACATCGGGAGCCTGAAGCATCAGCGGACGTCCGATCCAGACCGGATGACCGCGCACCTGCATCCGAGCCAAACGAGCGGACGTCCGGTCCAGACCGGACGACTGGTACCCTTGCACCCGAGGCAAAAGACCGGACGTCCGGCCCCGACCGGACGACCGGCGCGATGGCATCCGAGCCCACATCAGCGGAAGTCCGACATTTCTGGACGTCCAGCACCCCCATCACAGAGCAGAACCAGCGGATGTCCAGAGGACACCCAACGACCGGCCGCTCCTGAGACACCGGACGACCGGCCACCAGCGGACGTCTGGTACCTGGCTGCGTCCAGATTCGGGCACGAGGCCCATGTACCCCTACTTTCGCCCCCATTTGCACTTAGACTATAAATAGACCTCTCCCACCTCCTTTCTAGGGTTAGCAAAGAATTAGCTCATATTTTGCGTGAGAGCTTTGCTCATCCACTTGGTTACCTTCTCCTCGGAGATTCGAGCCTCCTACGGAGAAGATCCCCCAAGTGAATTCAAGACCCCTCTTTAGGGAAGAACATCAAGACCTCCTCATAGAGAAGACCGGTTACCGTGTATCATCCCTTGTTGACTTTGGATCGTGTATCTTCTCTTATGTATTCAAGGATCTAGCACTTTTGTGACTTGTTCTTGTTAGTTTGAGTGCTCCTCTTATGTTTCCCCTTGTGATCTCCCTCATTTCCCTCCTTGCGTTCTTCGTGTTCAACACGAGATCCGCTCCTTTCGTGAAAGATCGCCCCCTAGGGTTCCTACCCTACATCATCATGGTATCTAGAGCCACGTTGATCATGATTTCAGACCCTCCCCGTTGTGTTTCTAGCCATGTTTTTGTTGTTTTCGTCCTAATTCGAAAATTCCCCACAAAAATAGCCCCAAATTGTTTTTGTGATTTGTTGGTGTGTTGAGATTTTGTTGGTTTGGATTCGTGGATTTTCTTTGTGTTGAGTGGATCTAGCTTTTCCCCCTTGTCTCCACCCTTTCCATGCACGAAATCGCCCACAATCGACGAATTTCACATCACCGACCTTGCCCACGTGCAGTTCTTCCCGTGCCCGAACAGTCCCCAGGCACCGGATGTCCGATCGCCACCGGACGTCCGATCGCCACCGGACGTCCGACGACCGGACGACCGCTCCCCCACCGGACGTCCGGATTTCCCGGACCAAACTGAATTTTTTTCAGCCTAGTCACCACCACCGCCCCACATTTTCGCATACGCACTCCTACCACCTATACACCATCCCCACTTCCGCATACCACTACCATTGCTTACCGATTTTGCTCTCTGACACGTTTTCTACTTCGAGCTTTGAGAATTTGAGTTGCGGTACCGTATCCTTTTGTGTTTTGGCTATCTAGGTACAGTTCGACATCAACATCACCTCTGCTCATCTTCGCCACGGACGCGTCATCAGCAACGACAACCTCAACAACATATTGGTATTTTAGTCAACCATTTGGACACCATAACGTACGCAAGAACGGTAACCTCGTCTTGGTATTGGACATATCACTCTTTCCATTACATTGATAGACATCATAGCCTTACTCCTTTGCGTTGCTTACCCGTCGAGACTAGCCATTGAGTATTGCCAGCAACGAGACTTGTGCACATTAGTGATCATACTTCCCATAGCATACAAACATCATTGTCGCATATATTGGTATCATCTTCTATGTCACAAAGTTGTCATTGCATACACCATTTATATCTTGGTTCGTCAAGCATTGCATGAGAAAAGAGCTCAAACATCAAAGAGCCAAACAAGATTTTAAGCAAAGAGGAAAGATAAGCAAAGAGCTTTTAAGCAAGAACCATAGCATCATACAACATTAAGAGTGTCATACTCGATCATCTTGGATCATATCATCGAATCACCTTGTATGGAGCATACTTGGGATAGAAGTCGTTGCATTTTTGCTAAGTAGCTTGTGCACAAGTTCTTGTATCCGCCTATTGTGCAATCGTGCTAGCGTATCTCTAGTGTTGTGCAACAAGAGCATTTTTGTGGATTCCACATTTTGGCTCAACCTTGGTTGCACGACCCCATTTATATTTTTGCATGTGTGTTTACGTGTACCTTATATGCTTGGTCTACTTGTTACATTGCATCTTTCAAATCTTTTCCAACATTAGAGAAGCTCACTTACAATTGCATCAAATTTTGTGCCACCATCCTAACCAAGCTCCACCATAAGCTTTTACTTGTGTAGGTGTGAGAAACCGACAAGAGCTAGTACGAACTGTGCTATTTCCTTGTCCTACATTGGAGTGATCATCGATCCACCTTCATCTTCGGTCAAGGTACATTTGGTATTCGTTCTTCTCTTTATACCACTCACATTTGTCTTGGAATGATGGACAGGCCAAGTAATTCTACCAACCCACTCTTCATGGAGCAAGACGACGACATGAACTCCTTCATCACCAAGAGTCACCTCTTTGGTGCACAACGTGCTTTGCATCAAGAGCAAAAAGCTATGAGTGAACGCATGGACAACCTCGCCGCTGACTTGCGACTCTCCCAGCAACGTACAAGGGACTACTTCGACCACAAGCTTGACAATCACAAGCAAGAGAATGACGCAAGAATGGACGAGATTCGTGCTTTGTTGCTCAACCACTCTTCTTCCACTTCAAGAAGGAGCCGTTCAAGTCGCCACTCCGACTTCACCCTCTCCTGCTCAAGTACACCGACATCAAACACACTACGCCGTGCCGCGCACAACGATCGTCAAGCAAGCCTCAATCCTCTACGTGACACCAACTCTCAAGAGCTCCAACGACGTCAAACCCAAGAGGCTTTTGCGCTAGCACGAGAACAGCAACGACAATGCCAACATGAAGAGGAAGAGCGAGCGCGTCTACACCAAGTTGCACAAGATGTCGAAGCACAACGCCAAGAACAACAACTCCGTGAAGCTCAAGCACTTGCGGCGCAACAAGCCCTCCGAGATTCAAGTTGGGCCGTAGCCGACCGAGGCCGACAAGCTTGTGAACAAGAAGAAGCACTTCGCGAAGAAATTCAAGAACGAAGATTTCAAGCTCGCGTGCATCATCAAGTTCCTCAAGCTCCTCCTCGAGCTCGACAAGCTCCTCCACAAGCTCGCCAAGAACATCACGTTCATCAAGAGTATGAAGACAATGGAGATCCTCCATGACAAGAGCAGCATGAGGTTGACAACCCTCCTCACCAAGAGCGACTCGAGCTTGACAATCATCAACAACATGGACGTCATCATCCCCGACCCAACACAATGAAGAGAAACACCACGGCAAGCTCAAGTTCACCATGCCCAAGTTCAACGGAAGCAACGATCCTGAGAGTACGTTTCATGCGCATTGAAAGTTGACAAGATCTTCCGTTTTTGCACAACTACGACGAAGAGAAGAAAACAGCAATGGCATCCCTTGAGTTTCAAGACTATGTCTTCATTTGGTGGGAACAAATCATCGAGCACCGTGAGGCAAGAGGTGAACCACCCATCACCACTTGGGCGCAAATGAAGGATGTCATGAGAGCACGCTTCGTGCCTACCTACTACAACTGCGAGCTCTTCAAGAAACTCTAACTACTCAAGCAAGGAACCAAGAGCGTTGAAGAGTACTACAAGGAGATGGAGATTGCCATGATACGAGCCAATGTCACGGAAGACGATGAGCAAACTATGGCACATTTCTTGATTGGATTCAATCATCCCATCAAGAAGATTGTCGACTTCCAACCATACTCGAACCTCATCGAGCTAGTGCACCAAGCTACGAAAGCGGAACGCCAAGTGCAAGATGATTTCAAGTATGCCAAGTTCTCATCCAAGTCGTACGGCTTCTCCAACAACCAAGCTTCAATGACTCCAACACCATCTACCAAGCCTTCTACTAGCAACATTGACAAGTCGAGTTCCAAGAAAGCTTCGTCAACTCCAAGTCATCGTCCTACTTCAAGCAACTTCAAGCCAAGAGCTTCATCATCCTCAACCCCCACCGATGATACCATCAAGACGAGTTCCTTCAAATGCTTCACATGCGGAGGCCGAGGCCACAATTCCTATGAGTGCACCAACAAGCGAACCATGATCCTCAAGGACGATGGCACTTATGAGTCAATGAGTGAAGGCAAAATGGAAGCCCTTGAGCAAGCCGCCATGCACCGCCAAGTGAACGATGAAGAAGAACAAGTCTTTTGCGATGAAGATTCAAGTCCCGCCCTTGTCTTCTCCAAAGTCTTGACTCACCAACATCACCAAGAAGAAGACCAAAGATGCCACATATTCCACACCAAGGTCGGCATCAATGGACGATCCGTCAAGGTCATCATCGATGGAGGGAGTTGTCATAACCTCGCAAGTGAAGAACTTTGGTCCAAGCTCCAAGTTCCCAAGACGAAGCACCCTCATCCATACAAAGTGCAATGGCTTAGCGACTCTGGCACTATCCAGGTCGAGCATCGAGTACAAGTCACCTTCAAAATTGGCGCCTACGAAGACACCTTGGAGTGCGACGTCGTTCCAATGACCTCTTGCCATCTTCTCCTTGGACGCCCATGGCAATTTGATAGAGCACTACTAGGAAAAATGGCTATAGATAATATGCACAATAATGGCGCACAAGACATGTGGTGCGCCACTACTATATAGCTGTGGCGCACCATGTGCTGGTGCGCCATTAGTGTCTATCAGACTAATGGCGCACCACACCAATGGTGTGCCACTACTAACATATTTTGTTCCAAAAATACTAATAGCGCACCAGGTAACAGTGCGCCATTACTAGTTTAACTAGTAATGGCGCACCATTCACCACGTGCGCCACTACTGTCATTTTTTTTGCAAAACTACTAATGGCGCAGCACAAGCTGGTGCGCCATTAGTAACTAGGGTTACTAATGGTGCATTTGTGGGTGGTGCGCCATTAGTAACCTAGGATCAGCTAGATATTTTGGACAGCCACACTTACACACTCACTTTCCCCACTTCTTTCTCTCCACCTCCTCCTCCAAGCTTGTCTCGTCTGCCTCCTCCTCCTCACCTCATTTGCACCATAGATTCATCCAAATTAAGTGGTTAAATTACCTTTTTTTGATAGGTAAGTAAGGGAAAGCTGTCTTTATGTTGTAGATCTACTTTTTTTTCTCCCTCCAACAACATGCACATGCACTTTTTATGGCCTAGCTAGATCTATGTATGTTTGTGGTGTTGCATATATGTTTGTGTTTGCAGGTACCGGTATTTGAAATGCGATAGTTGCCAATATTTTGCCGGAACGTTGATTCATTTCTGTTTCGACGAGAATTTTGGCACTATGCATTCTATTTGGTCCTATTTTTAGGGAAAGTCATGCCAAATTTTTTCTTGGTTCTAAAATATCGTTTTTCTCTACCCCGCAGGCGACCATGGTCCGCACGATGACAGAAGGCATCATGAATAGGTTTTTGAGCTCCGCGAAGGCCGAGAAGCTTCAAAAGAACGAGACGGAGATAAGATGTCTGTGCCGAAGATGCAAGCTGAAGAGCCTTATTGCTGACCCGGATTCCAGGCAGGTGCAGGACCACCTTCTCTTGCGTGGTTTCATGGATGGCTATCGGTGGCATGGTGATGAAGATGGCTATGAAGTCGTCCATGGGGGCCGGGCAAGAAACAAGGAAGGGCAGCAAGACAACCACCGCGGCGAGGGCAAGCGAGAAGAAGAAGAATCTCTACGACATGATCACGACGGTGATGCTGTACACAGTCATCATGTAGAAGATGCCGGACATGATGATGAGGAAGTTGAAGATGCCGGAGTAGACGACGATGGACCATCAATGGACTGGGTGCAGGACCCTCATATTCAAGAGCTGCTTCTCAAGCAGACGGATAACGCAAGAGCTGCCGCCCATGAGAAAGCCAAGCTGGATCACCTGGAGATAGATGTGGTTACTCCATTGTATGAAAGATGCAGGCCCGAGGATACCCGCCTGAAAGTAACGCTCATGGCTCTGGAGATGTAGGTAAAACACAAAATGACCGACGCATGCTTCGACGAGAACATGTCATTCTGGCACGAACGTCTTCCCAAGGGGAGCAAGTGCCTGACCAGTTTCGAGGAGGCAAAGAAAATCGTGTGTCCTCTGGATTTACCGGACGTGAAATACCATGTGTGCATGAAAAATTGCATCATTTATCGGGACGAGCACGCGGAGTCTTCCATATGTCCGGTGTGCGGTGTTACTCGATACAAGAAGAGGAAGAAAGCTCCTCGAAAAGTGGTGTGGTACTTTCCGATCACTCCTCGTCTGCAGCGGTATTTCGCGGACCCTAAGCTAGCAAAGCTCCTGCGTTGGCACGCGGATAGGGAGGAGAAGAAGCGAGAAGATGACGGAAATGATCTGGAGATAAATAAAAAAGACAAGATGCTGAGTCACCCTAAGGATGCGAGCCAGTGGCAAGCGTTGAACTTCGAACAGCCAGAATTTGGGGACGATCCGACGAACATCGTGCTGGGCGTGAGCACCGATGGAGTTAATCCGTTTGGCAGCCAGAGAAGCACACATAGCACCTGGCCTGTGTTTCTGTGGATGTACAACCTTCCCCCCTAGTTGTGCATGAAGAGGAAGTACATTCACATGAGTATGCTAATTGAAGGGCTGAAACAACCAGGGAACGACATCAATCTGTATATGGGGATGCTGAAAGAGGAGCTAGACACGCTGTGGAAAATGCCAGCCAATACGTGGGACGCCGCAGAGAAAGAATATTTCCCTATGAGAGCCGCACTGCTCACGACGGTGCATGACTATCTCGGTTACGGATATCTCGCGGGGCTGGTGGTCCATGGATTTTCTGGATGCGTCAGGTGCATGGATGACACAACTTATCGCCAGCTAGATAGAGATCTCGGGTCTTTGAAAACCGTGTTCATGGGACATCGAAGGTGGCTTCGCGACGATGACCCATGGAGAAAACGCAAGGATCTGTTCGATGGTGAAACCGAACCCCGAAGACGCCCGCGTACGAGGAGCGGCGAGGAAATAGACGAGCTGTTGAAAAATTGGAAAGATTGCCCACTGCCGGGAAAGAAGCAAAAGGCGCCAGAGCCGGGAAAGAAGCGAAAGCCGCCAGAGCCGCTGCTGAAGGTATGGAAAATGAGGTCTGTTTTCTGGGACTTGCCGTACTGGAAGATCCACCGTGTGCCTCACAGCCTTGATGTCATGCAAATCACGAAGAACGTGTGCGACAGTCTTCTTGGTACCCTGCTCAACATGCCAAAGAGGACCAAAGATGGGCCGAAAGCAAGGGCAGACTTGAAATCAATGGGCATCAGGGAGGAGCTTCACACTAATGATGATGATGATGATGAGGCGAAGTAGGACACGGAAAGTCGTCGCAAAGGCAAAAAGGCCAAGAAGACCGGAAATGACTACCCTCCCGCGTGCTTCACTCTAATTCAGGAGGAGATCGAGCAGTTTTTCACCTGCCTCATAGGAGTAAAACTTGCTTACGTTTACGTGGGGAAGATAAGAAGATACCTAGACCCAGCGAAGCAGAAGTTCAGCGGGATGAAGTCTCACGACTGTCACGTGCTGATGACGTAGATACTTCTAGTTGCAATCTGTGGGATCATGGACGCGCACGTCCATGAAACACTATTTGGCCTATGCAACTTTTTTGACGTCATCTCTCGGAAGTCGGTTGGCGTGAGGCAACTCAGAAGGATACAGAAAGAGATCGTGGTGATACTATGCGAGCTTGAGATGTACTTCCCGCCCGCATTCTTTGATGTTATGGTGCATCTGCTGGTCCATATCGTGGAGGATATCATCCAACTCGGGCCAATGTTCCTGCACAACATGATGCCGTTCGAAAGGATGAATGGTGTCATCAAAGGATACATCGCAACATGTCACGTCCAGAGGGAAACATAGCCAGGGGCTTTCTGACCGAAGAGTGCATCTCCTGCTGCATGAATTATCTAGGCATCGAGAACCCCGTTGGTCTGCCCGTCAACAGGCACCTCGGCAGGCTCACTGGATGGGGTCACCGCGAGGGTCGCCGCGAAATGCATGTCGACTTCGAGGGTCGACTCGCTGACTTTGAAAGAGCAAACCTAGTCGCGCTACAACACATAGACGTGGTCGATCCTTGGGTGGTAGAGCACAAAACCTTTATTGAGAAGACATACAATGACCGAGGCCAACAGAGGACGGAAGGAGATATAATCAAAGAGCACAACTCATGTTTCACGCGTTGGGTCTAGGAGAAGCTTCTGTCGTACCCTTTACATGAGGATTCTTCCGCGGAAGAAAAACTCATATTCGCCTTGTCACAGGGCACTGAGCACAACCCGATGACCTATGAGGCGTACGATATCAACGGCTACACATTCTACACTGAGGACAAGGACATGAAGAGTGATGGTTATCAGAACTCCGGGGTAACGATGGAATCTTACACCAGTAACGACAAGGACAGATACTACGGAAGGATCGAGGAGATCTGGGAGCTGAGCTATGCTGGAGAGAAGGTCTCGATGTTCCGTGTCAGATGGGCCAAGAGCGTCCTAAAAGAAGACCGGTATTTCACCACCATGGTTATACCCGAAGCCAAATCCAAGACCGCGGGCGCAAACGTCACCATGAAAAATGAGCCATGGGTACTGGCTTCCCAAGTGGACCAATGCTTCTTCATTACCGACCCGTCAAAGCCCAGCCGTGTTGTCGTGAGGAGAGGCAAAAGGAAGATCATCGGAATGGATGGAGTCGCCAATGAGCAAGACTTCGACAAGTACGGCGACCCGAAGATGGAACATGACGACGACGATGAAGTGCCATACACCACAAGAAGAAGCAGGACCACCCTACCTAAAGGACGTCCATTCCACAGAAGAACTCCATTTGCGAAAAATAAGGGCAAGAAGATTGTGAATAGATAGCTAGCTAAGATCGATTGTATTTAAATTGTAGCCTTCATTTCTCGATTGTATTTCGACATATTAAAATGATATTTCTCCTATTCCAGTGTCCTCCATCTCGATCGCTATCCTCCCTCGCCAGATCCCCCTCGCCGCCGAGCACCCCCCCCCCCCCCCGCACCCTCCCCCGCTCCACCGCCGCCGACGACCCCCCACACCCTCCCCCGCTCCGCCGCCGATGACCCCCCGCACCCTCCCCCGCTCCGCCAACGACGACCCCCCGCACCCTTCCCCCGCTCCACCACTGACGACGACCCCCGCACCCTCCCCCGCTCCACCACTGACGACCCCCTGCGCCCTCCCCCGCTCCACCGCCGCCGCCGACCCCCCGCACCCTCCCCCGCTCCACCGCCGCCGCCGACCCCCCGCGCCCTCCCCCGCTCCACCGTCGCTGATGACCACCCGCACCCTCCCCCGCTCCACCGCCGCCGACGACCACCCATCCCTCCCTCCCCCCGAGCGAGACCTAGGGTTCAAGACGCCGCTGCCGACCATCCGCTAGGCAACAAAAAATCCTAAAAAATAATAATAATGGTGCACCTCTAGGGGGTGCGCCATTGCTATCCAAAAAAAAGATTACTAATGGCGCACCTTTAGGTGGTGCGCCATTGCTATCCAAAAAAAGATTACTAATGGCGCACCTCTAGGGGGTGCACCATTGCTATCCAAAAAAACATTTCTAATGGCGCACCGCTGGTGGGTGCGCCATTGCTAAGCATCCCCCCTCGCCAACCCCCTTTCTTCCCCCAATCCCCCCACCCCCACCCATACTGCGCCGACCCATCTCACCCCTAGCCTCTCGCCACCGCCGCCGATCCCCTTCCACCCACCGGCGACCTCGATCCCGGGCTCCGCTGCCCCCACCCACCCCCTCCCTCGCCTTCCCAGCCCTCCAAACCCTAGAAACCCGCGGCGCCTAGACCCACCGGCTGGGCGCTCCCCTCGCCTGTCTCCTCGCTCGGATCGATCCCCCCGAACTGGATCGGCCGAGCGCGCTAGGGTTCCTCTCGCCCCGCCACCCGCTCCTCCTCCGACCACCGCAGCAGCCGGCGAGCGCGGCCCCAACGCACGCGCCCACCCCACCAGCCCCTGCCGTCCTCCGCCCCGGTCACCCCAGCAGCAGCCAGCGAACCAACGATGGACGCTGCTGTGACCCTCGTCGCCATCTCCCGCCGTCGCTTCCGACGTGTGGCCGGCCGCTGCTCTCCTACGACGCGCTGCCCGTGGTGAGCCCCTCTTCCTCACCTCTATGTTCCTTGTTCATCTCTTTGTTCCCTGTTCATCTCTTGTTCCTGCTGCTAGTTACATGGATAAATGGATGTTGGGTAGATGGATGTGTGTTGATGTTAGGCACTAGATGTTTTGCTTGATGGATGGTTGAATCGTGCTAGTTGCTGCTGCTTGGTGCTAATTTGTTGTTGTTAGCTGCTGTGAAGGGCAGTAACTGATTACCTTTTGCTGCTTCTTGGTGCTAATTTGCTGCTTCTAATTTGCTGCTTGGTGCTAATTTGGTGCCAATATTTGTCAGTTTTGAAAATTCAGTTTATTCGATTACTGAAAATTCAGTTAATTCAGTTAGGCATACAAATTTCAGAACTTTGGTGTGCCCTAGTACTTGGTGTTTGTAGAAAACCAGGAGTGTCAATGTGCCCCAGTACTTGATGTTCACTTTTTTTGCTGTCTAAATTGAGTGTCATTATTTTGATTGCACCTGTTCTTATATGGGTGAAACTTCACTTGTTTTTAGGCTAGTGCAGGGTGTTGCTTTATTCTGTAAAGATGATTATCATCTTTTACAGAAAACAATTTGTGTGCTAAATGAAGGTTAGGTTCAGAGATAGTGCTGCATTGTTGAGTTTTACTCCTTTTGATATAGTAAATTTATTGACTGGTGTTTATCTTACCCTGTTCCATTGAGTAGTAAATCATTATTGGCTTGTATAGATGTCAGCATGCTCCCTTTCTACTCATATTGGGGTTTTGATTGACATGGCACATTTGTGATGGAGTTTTATATATCTTTAGCATGCTTTAAATTATAAAATTATAATATTCAGTATTGACAGGTTATTGAGGTAGTTGATATGGACACAAAGCAGTGTTGGTTGTTAGTCTGATATGAATCTAGAAGTGTTGATTTTCCTTGGTATATTTTGTGTTCAGTTTTGGCAGGAGTTCAGAATAGTTAGGCAAAGGTCATGTCTCCGACCATCGTGTCGTGATGATTTTGCAGGTACCCTGAGAGGCCCTTGAGTTTGCTGGAATGTCGATTAACTTCCGTTCCGGCAAATTCGGGTACTCCATATGTCCTATTTTTAGCAAAGGTCAAGCTGAGTTTTCCGTGAATTTTAGCATGACTTTGCTAAAAATAGGACATATGGGGTACTTGTGACTAATGCATGGGCCGGGGTATCTTAGTACTTAATTAAGTAGGATCAACTGCCCCTTTATTCTTGCTGCATTAAACCATAGGTGGCAATAGAGCCAAGTGATTAGGCCCACCTTAGAATTCTCCTTCCCATCTTAGCTTTTAGGATGCCTTAGTGTCGACAAACCCTAAATTATAAAACCTTGGCTTTTAGGGTGCCTCGGTGTCGATAAAAACCTAAATGATGAAAGCTTAGGCTTTTAGGGTGCCTCAGCGTCGACAAACCCTAAATGATAAAAGCTTAGCTTTTAGGATGCCTCGATGTCGACAAACCCTAAATGATGAGACCATGATCTTGTTCCTTGACAATAACCAACTTTTTGACCAAACTCTTTTCCTATTTAGAGCGAAACATGGCCCACAACGATGAGGCCGACAGTTCGGGCAAACAATTCTGGGAGCTATCCCAGGAGATGGATGAAGAACCTCACCGCTATGAGGACGCCGCGGAAGACACCGATCCTGACTACACAACCCCTAGTGGCGTCGGGGATGACACCACTGATGGTGCCTCCGAGGATGCCACCACTGATGATGGCAGCGCACGCACAGATGGCACCCAACCGAAGAGGCAACGGAAGGACCGGCGCCCGAACGTGCTCCGCACCGTCAAGGAGGAATTTACTGAAGTGAACTCCGACGGGCATCCAACGGCGCCCAAAGAATTAGTCAAGGGGTACTCGCTTCAGCTTGGGTGCATTCTTCGGAGCACCGTCTCGATCAACACCGAGAACCTAAGGCATAAGGACCGAGGGAATTTGTGCAACCTCCTCTTCACAAAGCTGCATGAACGATACAAGTTCCCCGCTGACTTTGTAAACACACGCCTCTCAGGGAATAAACTGAATAGTGCCACCCTCACGATGATGAGCACGGCCCTGTCTACTTGGAGAAGTGCGGTGAAGAGAATGATTGACAAAGGTAATAGTTATGAGAAGATCAAGGCGAAAAATCCTTCGATCAGCGAAGATGACTACAAGGAGTTCAAGATCAAGTGCGAGAGCAGCACAACCTCTGAATCAAGTCAGCGGGGGAAAGAAATGCGGGAGTTGAACTTAGGGGAACACAAACTCGGTCCCGGCGGTTACAGAGTGGCGGAGCCTATATGGGACAAGGAGGACACGGAGCGTGCTGAGCAAGGCCTACCGCCCCGCTTCGAGAAATACCGTGACAAGAATACCAGGAACTATGTCAGGGCCCGGTACAAGGAGGACCCGATAACAAAGGAGCTTACCACAGATCCAAAGACCAGGGCGCTTGAGCATGTTCTAGTAAGGAATACACCTCCGCATAATTAGCTCCATATGGTTGCATTCTAATTAATGAAGCCAAATTTCTAAATGGTTCACATTCCTTCCGCAGGAGACTGAAAGAAGTAGCGCGGGGTCGTCTCAGAGCACCCCTTGGGACAGCACTCTAAATAGGGCATTGAACGTAATGAAAAACAAGGATAAGCTTAGTAAGCCGTCGTCAGTTGGTCGTGTGGCCGGCAAAGGCTTGTCCACAAAATGGTCGTCATACTATAACGCTGGTGGGCGAAAGGAGAGAAAGACCAGCTCGGAAAGCCAGTCGTGCGAGGTTCAAGAACTCAAGGCACAAGTGGCGTAGATTCCGGAGATTGTCCAAGAGCAAGTGCAACAAAAACTGGGATCGACGCTCACCGCCATTGTGCCTACCTTGATTGAGGGGCTGCAGGCGTGGATTGCAGGCGGCCAACAGGGGCCGCCCCCGGTTCCCAGCTTCACGGCTAGCAACTCGCACAACGCGCATGCGGCGCCATTGGTGTCTCCGGCGGAGGCGGTATTGGTGTCTCCGACGCCAGCACGGGTATTGGAGATTAATGCACCCGGGTGTACGCTGGCCGGCACCTCGGCAGCAAGCGGCCCCTCCGTCAGTTGCACGCCCGCCGTTGGAGGTGCCTCGACATTAGCCGATCTCGATGCCATCACGGCAACTAATTAAGCCTCTCGGTCAATGACTTCATCTCCTTGCCTTTGACTGGGCATCCCTGACACCCTACATGTTTTCGCAGGGCGCCGCCGACGTTCCATGCACTCTCCTGCACTTCGTGGGCGGCGAGTTGATCGATGTCGCCAAGGGCAGAATCGTTCAACCGGGCAACCCCGTGTTCCACGGTAATCCGATGCCACCCACCGTGTATAGGGTTGAATTGGTTTGGGTGCTGCCAGGCTGCGACGAATTGTTACCTCCGATTCGACCCGCTGGGGCCAATGAAGATGGTGTGATGACCCTCAGCGCCTGCGTAAGCTGGCCCCTGCTTTGGCCGAAGAGCCAGATTCGTTTGGGGGTGGGGGACACCACCCCACAGACAACACCGCCAGTCGTGCCGGCGCCAAGCCATGGCAAGACCGCCGCAACGCTACCGGACATCCCGGGCATCCCTATGGCACTGGATCCAAACATGCATATGGCACAGGATCCGGATGACGATGACAACGACGGCGGTACATTTACCAACGTCGATAAGTACTTTGCCGAACATGGGTACGGTGATGAATTCTTCGGGCCTCGTTCTCAAGAACCCAACCCTGAAAAAGACGATCGTGATCATGTTGGTACCGCGGAGAAACCAAATTGCAACAGGCGTCGCCTGGCGTTCAGTTCTCAGGAGACGCCTCCAGCTGCCACCTTCACCGAGCCTCAGATAGCCGAGCTACCAACTATTATCAGCCCCAACACACTCAAGAAGGCGGTCTGTGAGCAAAACTCGATCCCATTACAGCAGAATAAGAAGGGACGGAAAAGAAAGAGTAACAAGGGTGCCAGCCAGCTGGCACCGAGTACGATCCGTGCTCAGGACGGTCCACCTTCACCTAAGGTTATCCCGAGGACGGTGCTGATACGTCTCCAACGTATCTATAATTTTTGATTGCTCCATGCTATATTATCTACTGTTTTGGATGTTTATGGGCTTTATTATACACTTTTATATCATTTTTGGGACTAAACTATTAACCCAGAGCCTAGTGCCAGTTTCTGTTTTTACCTTGTTTTAGGGTTTCGAAGAAAAGGAAAATAAAACAGAGTCCAATTGACCTGAAACTTCATGGAACTCATTTTTGGAAGGAAAGAAGCCCAGAAGACTTGGAGTGCACGTCAGGGGATCTACGAGGAGGCCACGAGGCAGGGGGCGCGCCCACCCCCCTGGGCGCGCCCTCCACCCTCGTGGGCCCCTCATGGCCCCTGACATATTTCTTCCGCCTATATATCTCCATATACCCTAAAAACATCCGGGAGCACAATAGATAGGGAGTTCCACCGCCAGAAGCCTCCGTAGCCACCGAAAACCAATCTAGACCCGTTCCCGCACCCTGCCGGAGTGGGCAATCCCTCTCCGGTGGCCATCTTCATCATCCCGGTGCTCTCCATGACGAGGAGGGAGTAGTTCTCCCTTGGGTCTGAGGGTATGTACCAGTAGCTGTGTGTTTGATCTCTCTCTCTCTCTCTCGTGGTCTTGATTTGGCACGATTTTGATGTATCGCGAGCTTTGCTATTATAGTTGGATCTTATGTTTCTCCTCCCCCTCTACTCTCTTGTAATGAATTGAGTTTTCCCCTTGAACTAATCTTATCGGATTGAGTCTTTAAAGATTTGAGAACACTTGATGTATGTCTTGCCGTGCGTATCTGTGGTGACAATGGGATACCACGTGATTCACTTGATGTATGTTTTGGTGATCAACTTGCGGTTTCCGCCCATGAACCTATGCATAGGGGTTGGCACACGTTTTCGTCGTGATTCTCCGGTAGGAACTTTGGGACACTCTTTGAGGTTCCATGTGTTTGTTGAATAGATGAATGTGAGATTGTGTGATGCATATCGTATAATCATACCCACG